>NW_007378591.1:3615-32092 GCF_000475195.1 Diaphorina citri | reverse complement strand
GTACTCTTCTCAACAACCACAAAAAATTTCATCAAAATCGGTCAAGCCGTTTGTCTGACAGTAGCTAGGAACTTCTCCCATCGTGCTAGCACCTGGTAGAGGAAGAAATGGCCGGCAGTCTCACAGGTGTACGCAACATCACCTGAGACATCCAGAGATTTCTGCAGCCTCTCTACTTCCTGAAGCAGATCCAGACGTTTAGCTAACACATAGTTGACGCGACCTGCAAGGAAACAAATCAAGGGGGAACGTGTTTCAGTCAATAGTAGCAAGTCTCGATATTATTAAAAAGGGTGGTTGAGAGAAGTATTAAAATATGTTTTTTTTTTTATCATTATTATTATTACTATTACTATTTAAGAGGATTCACAAACTCTGTAACTGCTAAGGTCTTATCGTCCCGAATTCGAAGAGAAAAGGAAGGGAGGATAGGAAAAAGCCAACCGGTCCGAGAACGAACCTTATCCCTTCGGGATAAAATACGCCCTGGGCGGGAATCGAACCCGCGGCCTAGCGCTTACAAGGCAGACGAGCTACTAACCAAGCTAACTAGGCTGGCTGAAAATAAATCTTATCTCTTACAAATAAATACTATCTTATCATAATACTTGGAAGCTTGGAACTCGAACTCACCATTTCACCGGGTATGGAGTTGATATTCAAAGGTGACTTGAAAAAGTTCATACTGGATAAATATTCACGCAACTCGTTGCAATCAGAAAAATTAATGTTCTTAACATACATAATACTTGAAACTCACCATATCGACTAAAGTCCTTCTCCGTTTCCAGTGCCTCCTCTCCATGTCCCAAAAAACCAAAAAAAAAAAAAAAAAAAAAAAAAAATCTCACCTATGTTGGGTTTGGCCACTTCCACTACGGCGAAGTTCACTATGGGTTGTGCCATACGTGCCCAGCCTCCGAAGAATGGAGAGCCATCTTCCGACTTCCACGGACTGAGTCTGATCACAGAGTCTTCAATGTCTTGTCGAATTTCATCTGGAATAGAAGAGAAGAAAATAATGATTTTTTTTTTTTTGAAAATATTAACGTCACTTTTTGATTTTGGGATGATAAGACCTTGACAGTTATCTACAATTCCCTCTACGAAACCTCTTAAAAAATAATAAAAATAAAAAGTCACTGTATAACTGATAAGGTCTTTAGTGAATGGAGGTTTACCCTCCATTCGACGACAAGCTACTCGCCTTCCCACATTAACCTCACTATGTTCTCGTGTAGGGGAAATGACCTAATCAACTTGGTCAAAAGTTGATTAGGTCATTTCCCCTACACGAGAACATCTAATATCGAAAATGACCTAATAGTCAACAGGTAAGCCCTGACGAGTAGGAGGGCGCAGTGGTGTGGGCATAAGGGACTGAGTCGTAAGGCCGCCTGGAGCCGCCCCTGGTACAGATCTTGGTGGTAGTAGCAAATAATTGAGTGAGAACTCTAAAGGGCTCATGTGGAGAAGGGTTCCTTGGGAACATTTCAATCAATATTTTATTGTGTATTTTATACATAGTATGTTCTCAATTTTAGGGGGAAAAAAACATTATAATAATAACCGTCCTAAGATTCAACATACCATCCAATATCACGGTAGATCGCGGTACCAGAATTACAGACCGCGCAGAATAATCATCAAGAACTTCTGATCAGAAGAATCAAGGTTATTTCAAATCAACAATTACCATGCTCATCAGAGAGAAAGAGTATAGAGTTCTACCATGGATCTCTCAGCTGAGTTGTTCTGGCTAGAGGAAGAAATAGAAAAATAATCCAGATGGGATTTCTAAGCTCAATATTAGTACAACAAAATGAGGTACATGTAATGGAGACTTGTGTCCAGACCGCTAAATCCTCTTTGCGCGTTACCTATCCCCTATACATCAAAAATTGCTCATTTGTGAAAGTTCTTTTGGCTCCTCCACCTAGCCCTCTGAATTATGATAGTTAACTTCAATTAATAAAAAATAGGCTACCTTTTCTCCACTTTTACCCAAAATGAAATCAGAAGAGCTCAGTGAATGGGCGACAAAATAGGAAATTAAATTTTTATTTAGCCTCATCACAATTCATCAGAATAATGACTATGACTAGCTCATGTACCCACAGTACTCCCTTCAAAACGCTACATGTCTAGCTTTCAGCGTCTGGCTTTTTCGGCAACAACACCGACTGGATGTTGGGCATGACCCCGCCCTGAGCTATGGTGACATCGGATAGTAACTGCGACAGCTCCACATCATTCTTGATCGCCAGGAGCAAATAACGCGGCGTGATGCGATACTTCTTATCTATCAGCTGATTTTCATAACATTCGCTGGTAAAGCGAATTCATTATTTAGACACACTTACAGCAATTAAACAGCATGCTTGTAGTTAAATCAGGAGTTTCTCTAGCGGCCTAGCACGTGGGCAGTGCTGCGAGCCTCCAGGATTAAAATTTCGCTGATTATGGCAATATGCACGTCAGCCCATCCACACACAACAATAAGCTAATAATGCTTAATGCTGACTGACTGTCTGAATATAAAAAGTTGTGAAGGTGATGATGACTGATGAAGTTGGATCAGCGCATTTCAAGTTCTAAACTACACGTGCATGTTGGCAAGGACTGACTCAAGCCTAATGCTGGGGTTTACAATCAAATGACAGCACGTCAGCCCATCCACACACAACAATAAGCTAATAATGCTTAATGCTGACTGACTGTCTGAATATAAAAAGTTGTGAAGGTGATGACTGATGAAGTTGGATCAGCGCATTTCATGTTCTAAACTACACGTGCATGTTGGCAAGGTTGTATAGGACTGATTCAAGCCTAATGTCGGGGTTTACAATCAAATGACTACAAGATATGAAGCAGCAGCTGATTGGAAATATTGAACTCGACTAGATGCTGATCGACAACTTTTTGTTGACTATTAGTTTCAGTTTTGCTACCTGGTTTGTAATTGTGAATTGGGGTCTCAGCTTGATTTCTCTTACGACAACGCGAAGTCAGTTTTGTTTGTATATTTTTTGAAGAGAAAGTGGATCGGCGGCATTAGTTTGGATTTAACCGAGGATGGTATGGAATTTCATCCTCAAAATAATTTGAGAATTTGACCAGCAGTAGCCTACTGCTGGAGTAAAGGGACTTTTCAGTCCTATGCGAGCAGTATATGTAAGTAAGAACTCTATTTGTAGTGGTCTCATGTATAACACTCTCGGTCGGAGCAGAGCTGTATTTAGGGGCCCTTGACAAAATCCTGGATACGGCCCAGGGTCGAAGTGTTGGTTAAACGGTGGTAGTTTAGATCATTAGGAGTGAATTCTATAATCCATGTCCCAGACGAAGCAAATGTCTCTCATCCACATCCAGCGATATAATCTTCTCAAACAACTGATTCAGCGCCTGATTCGAGTGAGTCACTATCAGAGTGCGCTGGTGAGGGAAGTTATGATACAAGTTGGATATGATTTGTACGGCCACATCTGTTTTGCCCGTACCTATAACAAGAAGGACAAAATTAAGCAACCTTAAGCAACCGTGGTCGAGTGGATAACACACTAGGCTTGCACGCAGGAGGTCCGGATTCGAGATTTTTTCGACTCTGTGCTTGGAGTTCGGGGTGCACTCAGCCTCGTGAGGACAACTGAGTAGCTCCTTTAATTGAGTAGCGACCAGTGGCGGCATTACCAGAGTAAAAAAAAATTATAGATATGTCAGAAATAGTACAGGAGGCTCTTAGTTATGCTGTGATAACCACCACAAATAAATGATGATTTAGATTTTTTTTTTTAGAAAATTTACAAAATACCTGCCTCGGTAGCGTAGTGGTCAAGACGCTCACCTGGTAAGCAGGAGGGCGTGGGTTCGATCCCAGCCAAGGCATGGAATTTTATCCTCATTTATTTAAGAATGTACCCACATCATAATGGACCCCTCCGGCGTTAACCTCGCCTAGTGGTTACCTTCCACTCAAGAGTCTATTATTAAAATACCTATCTAACAACAAGAGTTCCTAACCGTACTTAAAAAGGAACGAAATGATTACTTGTGAGAAAACAATAAACATCATAATTACCTGGAGGTCCTACTACGAGAGTGAGGCCGGGTTGCATACCCGCCCGTATGGCTTCGATCTGGGTGGGCGTGAACGGGATTGTGTTCCTGAAAGTGGTACAACTGGGATGGTTAGCTCCACCAAACTTGATTTACAAGAATGCTTTGTACCACAAAGATATCACCAAGAGAAATGAAATCATTGAAAAAAAAAAAAGAAAAATGATGGAACTTTAGTGGAGAGGTTTTGTCAATAGTCGACCTGTTCAACCAAACAGGACGATATGATATGATATGTATTATGTACAAGCATGCCAAGTAAACAGAAATGTATGCCAGCCCAGTTAGCTTGGAGGGTAGGGCGTCTGCCTTGTAAGGCCTAAATCACGGGTTCGATTTCCACCCTGAGCGACCTTCATCCTCAACAGACAAGGTTCGTTCTTGGAACAGCTGGCTTTCTCCTATCTTGTCTTCGTTCTCTCTTCGATTTCGAGACGTTTGCTCTATTGAACCTATTAAAATAAAATACTTTCCTTCCTATAGGATAAGGAAAGTAAAAATCGACTTACTTCCTGGGTTCATTGAACAGATAAGGACCTCTGCTCGGGATCACATGGGGTTCTACAGTGATGATTGGTTTTCCATCCTTGTTCTCCATTTCTACATCTTCATCTTCATTCTCTTCCTCTTCTGTCCTCTTCTTCAGAACCTGGATCAAGAGGAAACCAATAATTAGTCATGAAATAAGATAAAATAGAAGATGACACAAAGAGGTCTGTTAAAAAAGGGTAATTTTTTGAAAAGCAAACAGCCCATGATTTTTTTTTTTTTCCTTAGCTGTCAAATACATTACTAGACTTGTATACTGGAAATTCTGGGTTCAGAGTCCGGCAGTGTCAAAAGTGATTTGGCATTGTGCTTAAAATAGGGCATTAGGGGGTGCACTAATCAAAACCAACAGGAAAAACCTACTTGCTTGCCTCGGTGGTGTAGTGGTCAAGACGTTCGGGTAAACAGCAGGGTGTGGGTTCAATCCCAGCTGAGGTACTGAATTTTTTCTTTCACATGATTTGAAAATTTGACCACAATAATAGGAGCAGATTACTTACTGCTGGGCTAATGGCCTATTCACTCCTATAAGAAGAGTATTAGTCATTATTTCATCTCAATTCATATGGAACTTCACAAAGTTACTGAGTCCCCCATCAAGATGGATAAACAAGGTATAATCTATTCTACTTACCTCGTGAAATGTAAGCTTGAACGGAGGTACCAATTTGGTAGGGTTGTCTGTTTTGACTCGGATCTCAGCCTGAGGGAAGAAGTTACTGAGTCCCCCATCAAGATGGATAAACAAGGTATAATCTATTCTACTTACCTCGTGAAATGTAAGCTTGAACGGAGGTACCAGTTTGGTAGGGTTGTCTGTTTTGACTCGGATCTCAGCCTGAGGGAAACTGGATCTCAAATGATCCATATTGAGGAAGGTATCGTTGAAATCCATGGTGGCAATCTCATTGGGCATCCTAGAGGTAGAAACAAGTCAACTTGTTAGGGCCGTTAGGGCATATTCATAGAACATTGATTTTTTTTTATTATTTTATTATTATTATTTTCTTTTTAACTGTAAAAACGGAAGTCTTATCGTTTCGAAAGCAAAGAGAGAAAGAAGACAGCTTCTATCCTGTCTTCTTTCTCTCTTGTTCCGAGAACGAACCTTATCTGTTTAGGGTTAAGTTTGCCCCGGGCGGAAATCGAACCCGCAACCTAGCGCTTAATCAGCTGGCGCGCTACTCTCCAAGGTAACTAGGCTTCGTTAGTATTTAAATATAACACTCTCATTTTATACGTCAGTAAATTGAATATTGATAATTGCCAGCCTGATAATTGCCAGTTAGTTGGAGAGTAGCGCATCTGCCTTAAAAGCGCTAGGTCGCGGGTTCGATTCCCGTCCGGGGCGGATTTTTTTATGACCGGATAAGGTTCGTTCTCGGAACGGCTGGCTTTCTCTTATCCTGTCCTCCTCTCTTCGCTTTCAGTGCGATAAGACCTTAGCAGTTACAATTCCATCTATCAGTCTTTAAAAAAAAAAATTGGGAATTTGAGACTTACTCAGTATAATGTGCAGCACCGGGATCTCCATATCCCAAGATAATATCATGCAACCAGTCTGGCACTACGCACTCTGTGTTCATCAGATCACGAATGGTTTCCAGTACGGCTTTGAAATTATTCTCCTTGGGTTTACGTCGCATCAGCACGTTGAATGTTTCATATACATCCTGCGGATTTATTAAATAATTTTAGAAATTTGGACCATAATAAAATAAATAAATAGAAATTTGGACAAAAGACACAAAAATTCCCGTTTGGGCGTGCAGTTTAGTCAACGGAGGTACACCTTCACGTCTTCTGATGAAGTTTTTCGCACGTCGAAGAGTTTACCCCTTCATGTGAGTTGAATAACAGTTAGTTGTAAAGTAACTTTCCACGTTTAATAATAATGGTATTTACCTCATTTCCCTGTGCTACATTATCCAAGTCCTCCTTGTACTGATTACAGTCTAGCATAACACGGAATGTCCTAGTGTCTCCCGGCAATACAGGTCTAGGTTCTGGACCATCCTCTATGATACGTCCGTTCACATCTAGCATACCCTCTATCTCACAGCCACGCACGTACGTCAGACCGGTCTGCTCTAGGAACGGCCCCTTGTAACTGATTTTAGTACCTGAAAGAAAACAGAAAAAAAACAGGTAAGTTTAAGTTATACAGAGTGATAAAATTGTTCCCCAAACAAACTTCAACGATGTATATCCTGGTAACTCCAGCTTAAATCCATACACACAAAACCCACTCTGAGGCTTAGCTGTAGGGGCAGATGAGTTAAGCTTACACGAATCAGCGCTAGTTCGCGGGTTTAGATTCAAGCCCGGGGCGTACATATCCTAAACAGATAAGGTTCGTTCTAGGAACGGCTGGCTTTCTCCTATCCTACCTTTCTTCGCTTTCGGAATGATATAAGACCTCTCCATTGATCAGTTCCTTCTAACCAACCTCTTAGGGGCCTTTTTTTTACAGCACATTGAAAATGAGGGACTTTTCTAACGAAATTTAGAAAAATAAAAAAAAAAAAAAAAAAAAAAACAGGTAAGTTTAAGTTATACAGAGTGATAAAATTGTTCCCCAAACAAACTTCAACGCTTAAATCCACACACACAAAACCCACTCTGTGGCATGGGTGGGGCGCAGATGAGTTAAGCTTACACGATTCTGCGAATATCCTAGAACTGATTTAGGAATTCCAGTGTCTATGAACCTAATCGGTAAAGAAGTGCCAGCCTAGTTAGCGTGGAAGGTAGAGCATCTGTCTTATAAGAGCGAGGTCGCGGGTTCGATTGCCTCTATCCTAAACAGATAAGGATCGCTCTCGGAACGGCTGGCTTTCTCCCATCCTTGTCCTTCTTTCTACGATTTCGGAACGATAAGACCTTCATTCTTACATTTCTCTCTAACAAACCTCAAACAAACAAACCTCTAACAGACCTCTAACAAACAAACAAACAAACCAAACTCTAACAAAAAACACACACACGTGAGTTTTGGTTATACTCAAATTGAAGTTGTGAGTAGACGAAAATGTCATTTCATTTATAAAGGTAAGATCTAAGATTAGAATAGTTCTCACCTATTGGTAGGGGAGGTTTGAGCGTTATTAGAAAGCACACATCATGTTTCCTCAGACTCTCCCACTCTCCTTTGATTTCTCGTTTTACATTGAGATTGACAATAACATCAGCACGCACTCGGGATGGCTGCTTTTCACCTACGAAAAAAAATTAAATATGGAGTTGAATAATACCGAGACATCAATAAAATTAATATAATATTTCTACTATAAATTCTAGTCTTTTACTCAGGACTAGACTAGTACCATTTGAGTCAAGCAGGGATGGACTGAAACATTTGAAACTGATCAAAGAGAGTTTAAACTTGATACACAGCCAGTCTAGTTAGCTTGGTTGGTAGCGCGTCTGCCTTGTAAGCGCTAGGCCGCGGAATCGATTCCTGCCCGGGGCAAACTCTATCCTGAACGGATAATGTTCGTTCTCGAAACGGCTGGCTTTCTCCTATCCTGTTTTCGTTGTCTGACAGTAGCTAGGAACTTCTCCCATCGTGCTAGCACCTGGTAGAGGAAGAAATGGCCGGCAGTCTCACAGGTGTACGCAACATCGCCTGAGACATCCAGAGATTTCTGCAGCCTCTCTACTTCTTGTAGCAGATCCAGACGTTTAGCTAACACATAGTTGACACGACCTGCAAGCAAACAAATCAAGGAGAAAAAATTCAGTCAATAGTTGAAAAACTCGATATTATTGAGAAGAGTGGGAAAGATGAGTGTTTTACAGCCGTTTTTATTTCGTATCAATGAAACAACTGCTACATTAGACTCGTGTAGTCTGTGTCGTAGCATGCCCATCCCGTAGTATGCCTCTCGTCAGATGGGCCAGAAGAGACACAATACTTCCCATTCAGGTGCTGGGTCAATACGAGAACACCAGAAAGTAACCCGTTGAAATATTTTGCAATCGAAAAATGAGTATAAATTTTTGTCGAACGTGAGGATCAAACCCGGGGCCTTCGGCATGGCAAGCAAGCGCGTTACTAAATATGTAATTCTCATCTTAACGGGGTCCAGCGGGTTTCGAACACAATCAAATGTCTTCTGACAGTTTCATTTGTCCATACACGGTGGGTTTTGAGTCAGCTATGTGTGATACATTCCTAGGGTGTATCATGCCCACCTAATAGTCAACAGGTAAAAAGCCCTGACGAGTAGGAGGGCGCAGTGGTGTGGGCAGAAGGGACTGAGTCGTAAGGCCGCCTGGAGCCGCCCCTGGTACAGATCTTGGTGGTAGTAGCAAATACTTGAGTGAGAACTCTAAAGGGCTCATGTGGAGAAGGGTTCCTTGGGAACATCTCAATCAATATTTTATTGTGTATTTTATACATAGAATGTTCACAATTTTAGGGGGGAAAACATTATAATAATAACCGTCCTAAGATTCAACACATGGGGTGACTTACAAGTGGATTCAAGTCGGAATAGATTGAAGTTCCTCAGCAGATAGTCATGTAGTGTGAGGAATTGTAGATTGAGTTTAGGCAAAGCCAGGCAGCCTTCTCCAGAGAAATACTCGGTGGGTACTATGTTCTCATTCCATATGATCTCCTGAGTAGGGTAGAGAGGCATCGAGTTCAGAGCTTCCAACTGTGAGGATCGCTTTTCATGTCGAGAGATCTGTGAACAAAGATCAGAGACCGTGTTAAAACTTACTGCAAGGGCGTTTCAGACCGTATGCGGTATATTGCCTCAAAAATTTCGCGCCTATACTCCATATGATCTCCTGAGTAGGGTAGAGAGGCATCGAGTTCAGAGCTTCCAACTGTGAGGATCGCTTTTCATGTCGAGAGATCTGTGAATAGAGATCAGAGACCGTGTTAAAACACTGCAAGGGCGTTTCAGACCGCATGCGGTATATTGCCTCAAAAATTTCGCGCCTATATACGGGTTGTATTAAGTGTCTGGCTGAGGGACGTTCAACAGGGAGTAGACCACCCTGAATGCCCCTTACTAAAGATATAGCAAAGGTTGAGTGCGAAGGACATCCACTCGTAAAATTTGTACCCAAAACCAAATGTCAGCCCAAAGCAATCACCCCAGATAGGGCTGATTGAGAAGCTGAAACCCATGTCTACGAGTTCCTTCCTCTTGAGTGCTGCATGTGTACATGTCATCGCTATGATCTTGGCTTCCTTCACCAGGAGGTACTTACTCCTATCTAATCCACTCCGTAGTAATTCAAACGCTCTGAACTCTTCTAGCTGAGTAAACATCTTCTCAATATATCGGAAACAACCCTCAGCAATCTCCATGTCTGTCTCATAAGACTTTTCCTTGAACAAAGGTTTGGGTGCATTCTCGAAGAACCCATGGAATGGGAACTCTGTCTTGATTGTCTTCACAGGCACGGTTTTGCCATCGCTAGGTCTGACAGTAGCTAGGAACTTCTCCCATCGTGCTAGCACCTGGTAGAGGAAGAAATGGCCGGCAGTCTCACAGGTGTACGCAACATCACCTGAGACATCCAGAGATTTCTGCAGCCTCTCTACTTCTTGTAGCAGATCCAGACGTTTAGCTAACACATAGTTGACGCGACCTGCAAGGAAACAAATCAAGGGGGAACGTGTTTCAGTCAATAGTAGCAAGTCTCGATATTATTAAAAAGGGTGGTTGAGAGAAGTATTAAAATATGTTTTTTTTTTTATCATTATTATTATTACTATTACTATTTAAGAGGATTCACAAACTCTGTAACTGCTAAGGTCTTATCGTCCCGAATTCGAAGAGAAAAGGAAGGGAGGATAGGAAAAAGCCAACCGGTCCGAGAACGAACCTTATCCCTTCGGGATAAAATACGCCCTGGGCGGGAATCGAACCCGCGGCCTAGCGCTTACAAGGCAGACGAGCTACTAACCAAGCTAACTAGGCTGGCTGAAAATAAATCTTATCTCTTACAAATAAATACTATCTTATCATAATACTTGGAAGCTTGGAACTCGAACTCACCATATCGACTAAAGTCCTTCTCCGTTTCCAGTGCCTCCTCTCCATGTCCCAGACGAAGCAAATGTCTCTCATCCACATCCAGCGATATAATCTTCTCAAACAACTGATTCAGCGCCTGATTCGAGTGAGTCACTATCAGAGTGCGCTGGTGAGGGAAGTTATGATACAAGTTGGATATGATTTGTACGGCCACATCTGTTTTGCCAGTACCTATAACAAGAAAGACAAAATTTTAAGCAACCTCCAAGGCCGAGTGGGTATCACACTAGGCTTGCACGCAGGAGATCCGGGTTCGATTCCCGGCGGGGCCGAGAAGAGTGCGCTGGTGAGGGAAGTTATGATACAAGTTGGATATGATTTGTACGGCCACATCTGTTTTGCCAGTACCTATAACAAGAAAGATAAAAATTTAAGCAACCTCCAAGGCCGAGTGGGTATCACACTAGGCTTGCACGCAGGAGGTCCGGGTTCGATTACCGGCGGGGCCGAGATTTTTTTCGGCTCTGTGCTTGGAGTTCAGGGTGCACTCAGCCTCGTGAGGACAATCGAGTTGCTACTTTAATCGAGTAGCGACCAGTATGTCAGAAATAGTACAGGAGGCTCTTAGTCATGCTGTGAGATCCACAAAAATTGTGAAGAAGCTCTTAGCTTCACCACAAATAAATCATGATTTAGATTTTTTTTTTTAGAAAATTTACAGAATATCTGCCTCGGTGGTGTAGTGGTCAAGACGCTCACCTGGTAAGCAGGAGGGCGTGGGTTCGATTCCAGCCGAGGCATGGAATTTTATCCTCATTTATTTGAGAATGAACCCACATCATAATGGACCTCTAAGGGTTAGGTGCTAGAGAACGCCTCCGGCGTTAACCTCGCCTAGTGGTTACCTTCCACTCAGAGTCTATTATTAAAATACCTATCTAACAACAAGAGTTCCTGAGTACTAACCGTACTTAAAAGGAATGAAATGATTACTTGTGAGATTATTTTATAGAAAACAATAAACATTATTATTACCTGGAGGTCCTACTACGAGAGTGAGGCCGGGTTGCATACCCGCCCGAATGGCTTCGATCTGGGTGGGCGTGAACGGGATTGTGTTCCTGAAAGTGGTACAAATGGGATGGTTAGCTCCGCCAAACTTGATTTACAGGAATATTTTGTACCACAAAGACATCACCAAGAGAAATGAAACCATTGGAAAAAGAAAAATGATGGAACTTTAGTGGAGAGGTTTTGTCAATAGTCGACCTGTTCAACCAAACAGGACGATAATTATGATATGTATGATGTACAAGCATGACAAGTAAACAGAAATGTATGCCAGCCCAGTTAGCTTGGAGGGTAGGGCGTCTGCCTTGTAAGGGCTAAATCACGGGTTCGATTTCCACCCTGAGCGACCTTCATCCTCAACAGACAAGGTTCGTTCTTGGAACAGCTGGCTTTCTCCTATCTTGTCTTCGTTCTCTCTTCGATTTCGAGACGTTTGCTCTATTGAACCTATTAAAGCTAAATCACGGGTTCGATTTCCACCCTGAGCGACCTTCATCCTCAACAGACAAGGTTCGTTCTTGGAACAGCTGGCTTTCTCCTATCCTGTCTTCGTTCTCTCTTCGATTTCGAGACGTTTGCTCTATTGAACCTATTAAAATAAAATACTTTCCTTCCTATAGGATAAGGAAAGTAAAAATCGACTTACTTCCTGGGTTCATTGAACAGATAAGGACCTCTGCTCGGGATCACATGGGGTTCTACAGTGATGATTGGTTTTCCATCCTTGTTCTCCATTTCTACATCTTCATCTTCATTCTCTTCCTCTTCTGTCCTCTTCTTCAGAACCTGGATCAAGAGGAAACCAATGATTACTCATGAAATAAGATAAAATAGAAGATGACACAAAGAGGTCTGTTAAAAAAGGGTATTTTTTTTTGAAAAGCAAACAGCCCATGATTTTTTTTTTTTTTCCTTAGCTGTCAAATACATTACTAGACTTGTATACTGGAAATTCTGGGTTCAGAGTCCGGCAGTGTCAAAGGTGATTTGGCATTGTGCTTAAAATAGGGCATTAGGGGGTGCACGGTGCACTAATCAAAACCAATAGGAAAAACCTACTTGCTTGCCTCGGTGGTGTAGTGGTCAAGACGTTCGCATCCTTGTTCTCCATTTCTACATCTTCATCTTCATTCTCTTCCTCTTCTGTCCTCTTCTTCAGAACCTGGATCAAGAGGAAACCAATAATTAGTCATGAAATAAGATAAAATAGAAGATGACACAAAGAGGTCTGTTAAAAAAGGGTAATTTTTTGAAAAGCAAACAGCCCATGATTTTTTTTTTTTTCCTTAGCTGTCAAATACATTACTAGACTTGTATACTGGAAATTCTGGGTTCAGAGTCCGGCAGTGTCAAAAGTGATTTGGCATTGTGCTTAAAATAGGGCATTAGGGGGTGCACTAATCAAAACCAATAGGAAAAACCTACTTGCTTGCCTCGGTGGTGTAGTGGTCAAGACGTTCGCCTGGTAAACAGCAGGGTGTGGGTTCAATCCCAGCTGAGGTACTGAATTTTTTCTTTCACATGATTTGAAAATTTGACCACAATAATAGGAGCAGATTACTTACTGCTGGGCTAATGGCCTATTCACTCCTATAAGAAGAGTATTAGTCATTATTTCATCTCAATTCATATGGAACTTCACAAAGTTACTGAGCGCTAGTTCGCGGGTTTAGATTCAAGCCCGGGGCGTACATATCCTAAACAGATAAGGTTCGTTCTAGGAACGGCTGGCTTTCTCCTAGCCTACCTTTCTTCGCTTTCGGAATGATATGAGACCTCTCCATTGATCAGTTCCCTCTAACCAACCTCTTAGGGGCCTTTTTTTACAGCACATTGAAATGAGGGACTTTTCTAACGAAATTTAGGATAGAACTATTACACCTAGCTTCTTGGGGGAGGAGAAGATACTTACGTGAGGGGTTCGAAATGCTTGGTGAGTGTTTCTCTGGTGTCTACGCTCGCGACATTGGCCAGGGAAAAACTCCTCAGGTCTGGAAACTTGGCAAACGCTGCTTTCTGTAACACATTGTGAGGAGAGATTAATTTATTGAATTCGGACTTTCGAGAAATGTCAAAGGGAGGGACTTCACCTCAAATCCTAAGCTCGCGAATCTCAAAGTTTCGAAAATATTTGGAAATCACCTAATGTAGTGGCCTTCCAGGATGCTCATGACTATGGATAGGTATCTTTCGAGAAATGTCAAAGGGAGGGACTTCACCTCAAATCCTAAGCTCGCGAATCTCAAAGTTTCGAAAATATTTGGAAATCACCTAAGGTAGTGGCCGTCCAGGATGCTCATGACTATGGATAGGTACAAAATATTATTTAGATCGGGGTCTGTGAAAAGTGGACCCAAAGTTGGTTACAAGATTTGATTTTATTTGTCATTTTATTTATTAGTAAAACATCCCGACTAAAACATCCATATTGCAGATGGTTGGGTTTTATAGTTACCTGGAGGGAGGTAATATTCTGGTAATGTATCTGCGTCATGTCATGGTCTGTGAGAGGATCGCCTGTTTCATCACTGATCTCAAACCTGGCGTAGAACTTCAACATCTCCAACAACTGAAACACAAAATCAAACATTTCGTTAAATATTTTATCATTTAATGACGGACTGTAAGTACAATGTAGAAGAATAGGCCTATAGCAGCGATTCCCAACTAGCGGCCCGCGGGCCACATGTGGCCCGCAAGACCATTTTTGTGACCCGCGAAGTTTTTTGGGTGGGTCCCTTGGGCTTCATTTTTACTCTTTTACTATGGGGTGGACTCCGAAAATGTGGAGCATCCACCCCCTCCCTCGATAAAATCCTGGATATGGGCCTGCTCCCCTGTGTATGTGGCCCGCGAAGTACCTGCCAATGTAGCATGTGGTCCGCGTACACATGGAAGTTGGAAATCACTGGCCTATAGGCTGATACCTACATATCTGTTGACAATATCAATGCTATGGTCGCATATCCTGTTTTCTTAAGGTAGTCGACTACCAATTGGGTCCCGTATACCTGTAATGACTTGGATGAAATAAATAAGAGTTTTAATTTTTAACAATAGGTATTACAACGTTCGTTTTTCTGTTGTTCACAAATAGTGCCAGTTCTTTTGGTATTTTCACCAAAATTTTCGGTACTTATTCAGAAGCTACGATAGTGAAAAGAAAGCTCCTTTTTGTGTTCAACCTAACCCCATAATAACACTAATCACTGCTCTAATTGTGAAAACTCCTTTTTGCGTTTAACCTAACCCAATAATAACACTGGTCTCTGCTCATTTGTGCCAGTTCTTTTGGTAGCGATCACTATAAAGTTTTGGACTAGGAAGATTCAGCTCTAATATAGTACTTGTGATAGAAGAAAAACAATCAGGTACCTATCAATTTAAGTGTGGGACCCAATTGGTACTTAGACCCTCTCAAACCCGGACCCAATTGGTAGCAAAAAACAGGTTTTGGGACCGAATTGGTTTCCTCCCCGTGGGTAACAGTGGAAACAGAACGGGAAATCAATACAAGCCGCAATCTGTTTTCACAGAAAACGGATAAGTGTTCAAACTAATGAGACATCAATAAGGGGATACAAGGAGGGGTTGAATAAACACTTCAACTTCAAACACACAGGAAGCGTAGAAACATGCCTAAAGAGTAAGGAGCCTTTTTTCAATGAAAAAGTGGAGACAATAGCCAGAGTAGCCAACTCATGAAGTTTAATGTAGAATACTTAGGAGGAAGAGAGTTATTTCCATTACTTTTGGTGTTTTATACTTCCCATGGCATCCTCTACATCTACAAGGTACCTATAGAAATAGATCCAACTTTGAAAGTTCAATGGTAGAGAATGTAGAGATTGCCTTATGGGCTCTTGGGCAGTAATTTCGGTTTTTTATGGACATTGTACCCAAGGATGAGATGAACATTGAATTATGGCCAGGGAAGGGTCTTCCTTATCATACCCCTATCCCCTAAGTACATAAAATTATGTACCTGATGGACAGGGTGGGAGGAAGGAGGAGCCATCAGCAATTCAGCATATCAGAACTTCCCTCTCCTACCTCTGATTACATCACCGTACATCACAAACACTTTTATTATCATCTTGCGATAGAGAATTAACATTAAGTTCAAGTACAATGACTAGATAGTAATAGTCATTGAGTACTCTGTTCATTTGGTAGGGGCCGACTTATTCGGTTTAATATAGTGGATGGCACAGGGTATAGGGTATACTATACAGTCACTCACCTATGTACCTATGTCGATTGTCAAGGATTCTGAGGTAGTGGTTATACACAGGGTCAGGCTCGGTCAGAAAGAATAATAATAATAATAACAAAGGGAAAAATATTTTTTGTTCTATTTTTCAAGCCAAGCCCAGCCGAATTCCCCCCCCCCTCCATTTATCAAGCCAAGGAGCCGAGCCGAGCCTAGCCAAACCCTGTGTACAATTATAACCACCAACACCAACTCAATACCAACATGCATGAAAACTACCAAGAGGAAATGTTAAACTGAAACACTTCTCGACCATCCAATATCACGGTAGATCGCGGTACCAGAATTACAGACCGCGCAGAATAATCATCAAGAACTTCTGATCAGAAGAATCAAGGTCATTTCAAATCAACAATTACCATGCTCATCAGAGAGAAAGAGTATAGAGTTCTACCATGGATCTCTGAGCTGAGTTGTTCTACAGAATTACAGACCGCGCAGAATAATCATCAAGAACTTCTGATCAGAAGAATCAAGGTCATTTCAAATCAACAATTACCATGCTCATCTGAGAGAAAGATAGAGTTCTACCATGGATCTCTGAGCTGAGTTGTTCTAGCTAGAGGAAGAAATGGAAAAATAATCCAGATGGGATTTCTAAGCTCAATATTAGTACAACAAAATGAGGTACATGTAATGGAGACTTGTGTCCAGACCACTAAATCCTCTTTGCGCGTTACCTATCCCCTATAGCATATCCTGAATCCTGATTGGAATCAATACACAATCGGATGTTGTATCTGCAGGTACAAGAATCATTGCTAAAGCACATCGTGTACGGAATGATCAATTAATCAATTATTGCAATATGTTCTCGAGTACCGCTATTCCTCCAGGCTTACATTGCACGTTGCATTAGGTTCCCAGAATATCCTGTTTGCATCAGATGACAATACAGAAATGTATGTGTTTTATACAGGGAATAACTGAACGAGTATCATGACTTTTATGTTCGGTACAAAGTTGGCGCTTCGCAGGCCTGAACCTTCGGCGCATATCCTGAATCCTGATTGGAATCAATACACAATCGGATGTTGTATCTGCAGGTACAAGAATCATTGCTAAAGCACATCGTGTACGCAATGATCAATTAATCAATTATTGCAATATGTTCTCGAGTACCGCTATTCCTCCGGGCTTACATTGCACTTTGCATTAGGTTCCCAGAATATCCTGTTTGCATCAGATGACAATACAGAAATGTATGTGTTTTATACAGGGAATAACTGAACGAGTATCATGACTTTTATGTTCGGTAAAAAGTTGGCGCTTCGCAGGCCTGAACCTACGGTATGTACTGACTACCTTTCTTTATTATCTTGAGGATCTTGCAGCATTTTCACCGTTGAAAATTTGACCATTATAAACCCATCGACAGATGTGTCTGAGTGTCAGTTTAGCTACCATCAGTACCGACCACCAGTTGTTAAAAAAATGCTATTTTTTACGTGAAGTGATAATCCTTCAGTATAGATAGGTCAGTGATAATCCTTTAGTATAGAACCTCTTATGGATAACGAGATACTCAGATGACTAAGAGACCCTTGGCGAGCTACCTTTTAGTCTGGGAACCAAAAATTTACAGGATTTACTACGTAATGACGTAAATTTTTGGTTCCTATAGGTACCTTAACCTTACATGATCATTAGTAATGTCATTACTAATGATGGAATTCCGGATTTTCTGATTTTTCATCATCATTACCTGGAAATAATGACATTACTAATGATTGTGTAAGGTACCTAAGAGTTGCTCTCTGACTACCTTTCTTTATTATCTTGAGGATCTTGCAGCATTTTCACCGTTGAAAATTTGACCATTATAAACCCATCGACAGATGTGTCAGAGTGTCAGTTTAGCTACCATCAGTACCGACCACCAGTTGTTAAAAAATGCTATTTTTTTACGTGAAGTGATAATCCTTTAGTATAGATAGGTCAGTGATAATCCTCTAGTATAGAACCTCTTATGGATAACGAGATACTCAGATGACTAAGATACCCTTGGCGAGCTAGCTTTTAGTCTGGGAACCAAAGATTTACTACGTAATGAGGTAAATTTTTGGTTCCTATAAGAGTTGCTCGCAACTTGAGCGACTGTCCGCGAGCTACCAGAAAACCTACCGGGTTCGATGGTTCGGCAATGGCGATCCCTGGTATAGGTAATAGCTGATATCCTCGATTTGATATCTAGGTACTCTTTAAATTAGAAGTAGGTAGTTGTACTTCTTTCTGATGGCTCTAGTTAACTCTAGTAGGTAGGTAGGTACCTACATTTTTCAGCTTTAGACAACAAACAATGAACTAAACAAATTCTGTATCCAAAAAGTTTTGGTTGATTGATCAAGCGTTCATAAATTGTGTTTCTGTGCCTCCCACAAACACTTTTATTATCATCTTGCGATAGAGAATTAACATTAAGTTCAAGTACAATGACTAGATAGTAATAGTCATTGAGTACTCTGTTCATTTGGTAGGGGCCGACTTATTCGGTTTAATATAGTGGATGGCACAGGGTATAGGGTATACTATACAGTCACTCACCTATGTACCTATGTCGATTGTCAAGGATTCTGAGGTAGTGGTTATACACAGGGTCAGGCTCGGTCAGAAAGAATAATAATAATAATAACAAAGGGAAAAATATTTTTTGTTCTATTTTTCAAGCCAAGCCCAGCCGAATTCCCCCCCCCCTCCATTTATCAAGCCAAGGAGCCGAGCCGAGCCCACCCATACGGCGTTCACTATGTTTGAACACACCTTAAAAGATATTATCCCACTAAGATTTTCACATGATTTTCATACTGGTAGGTGGACTAGGACAAGACTTGAGTGTGCATACGGGTGGGTAGATTAGGACGGTATCATTACTATTGCCATATTCAGCAAATTCTATCAAAAGGTAATAAAGATAGACACATATGTACGTGCAGACAGATTTAGACCAGACATATTTAATTCCAACATCTGGATCACGATCATATGAGAGTTCAGTCTGCGTGCAATTCTCTCTCTGGTCATTGTACGAGTACTAATGTTGCAATATTTCAAATTTAGCAAACATATGTACGATTGTGCACTGTGTTGAGGTAGCTGAAACAAATCTAGGTACAGCATAGAATCTACCTCGTAATTGAACCAAGGTCATGCGAGAATGTGCTATGGTCCAGACAGAACCTCAACATGGTTTGGCGGTAAAACCTGCTTGGATAATGAAACGACTCGGACCAAGTTTAGAGGAAGCAATCTGCCTATCTCTACGGAGAACCTCAGAACAGAGTTGCGCGACTCACCTGTGGAGAAACCATATTCAACTCATCAAACCAAGATATAAATGGTTAAATAAATAAATAACATAACATAACGTAAGTAACCTACCACGTTGAAAATTGACTGATATTAATGCCTATTAATGAGTGTATAATATGATAAGTTTAGAGGAAGCAATCTGCCTATCTCTACGGAGAACCTCAGAACAGAGTTGCGCGACTCACCTGTGGAGAAACCATATTCAACTCTTCAAACCAAGATATAAATGGTTAAATAAATAAATAAATAACATAACATAACGTAGGTAACCTACCACGTTGAAAATTGACTGATATTAATGCCTATTAATGAGTGTATATGAGTTGAACCAAGGTCATGCGAGAATGTGCTATGGTCCAGACAGAACCTCAACATGGTTTGGCGGTAAAACCTGCTTGGATAATGAAACGAAACGACTCGGACCAAGTTTAGAGGAAGCAATCTGCCTATCTCTACGGAGAACCTCAGAAGAGAGTTGCGCGACTCACCTGTGGAGAAACCATATTCAACTCGTCAAACCAAGATATAAATGGTTAAATAAATAAATAAATAAATAACATAACGTAGGTAACTTACCACGTTGAAAATTGACTGATATTAATGCCTATTAATGAGTATATAATATGATTGTTTGGTAATGCTTAAATCCCACTAATATTTTCACATGATTTCCATACTGGTAGGTGGACTAGGACAAGACTTGAGTGTGCATACGGGTGGGTAGATTAGGACGGTATCATTACTATTGCCATATTCAGCAAATTCTATCAAAAGGTAATAAAGATAGACACATAATGCCATTCGTTTCTTGGAAAGTCGCTGCACGATAGAATATGATGGCCAGTATTTGTTATGGTTTCGTAAAGCTGTCCATTCCATACGTCTGGGTTCGATTCCCAAAAGATGCAAACATGCACTTTGAAGATGGCTCATATCTGCAGCATAAAGCTGTGTCTAAATATAGTCGACGCCGCTGTCGATCGATGGTAGATCGATGAGGTGAAGAGGTGAATCTACGGCGTTCACTATGTTTGAACACACCTTAAAAGATATTATCCCACTAAGATTTTCACATGATTTTCATACTGGTAGGTGGACTAGGACAAGACTTGAGTGTGCATACGGGTGGGTAGATTATTAGGACGGTATCATTACTATTGCCATATTCAGCAAATTCTATCAAAAGGTAATAAAGATAGACACATATGTACGTGCAGACAGATTTAGACCAGACATATTTAATTCCAACATCTGGATCACGATCATATGAGAGTTCAGTCTGCGTGCAATTCTCTCTCTGGTCATAGTACGAGTACTAATGTTGCAATATTTCAAATTTAGCAAACATATGTACGATTGTGCACTGTGTTGAGGTAGCTGAAACAAATCTAGGTACAGCAAACGGGGTGAATCTAATATCTATTTATGTTGTCAAAGCACTGTGGACGGTTCAGTCGACGTCGATCGACAGCCGGTCGACTATGAGTAAACACTGGACACACCTTAAGGTCACCAAAAATCGGCCTAAATAGTTGCCTCCAAGTTGTGTTTCTGCAGACAGCTTAACCAGAGAGAAATCAAAATCAAACTTCCAACCCGTGCGAACTATTGACCAGAATATTGCCTTGAGATAAGAACACAACAACAACACCACCAACAATATAAGAACACGAAATAGACAAAGCATGAACCTGGTTCACACGAATTTGACATCGATGTCACAACTAACAAACCATCAAGCATACTCAATATAAGAACACGAAATAGACAAAGCATGAACCTGGTTCACACGAATTTGACATCGATGTCACAACTAACAAACCATCAAGCATACCTGGTAGACAGTGGGTGGGTACCATTCTATCACAAATAACTACCAAGTCCTAACCGACAATACCAGTCGGATTAGGTAAGGACAGTGGTCCGAATTATTCATAGCACTGACATTCTAAATAAAGCACCAATTGGTGATCTTTCTTCTCGAAAGCCATGGGTGATGGGAGTAATCTGGTTCAGCTCCAGCTGCTCCAGTTTATTTGAAATTGTAAATTTCCTTTGCGTTGGATGAAGATATTTTCTAGTCACAGTGACCTTTGTAAACTTTGAACGTGATGAAAATAAAAATAAATGGGTGGCCATTCGTTTCTTGGAAAGTCGCTGCACGATAGAATATGATGGCCAGTATTTGTTATGGTTTCGTAAAGCTGTCCATTCCATACGTCTGGGTTCGATTCCCAAAAGATGCAAACATGCACTTTGAAGATGGCTCATATCTGCAGCATAAAGCTGTGTCTAAACATAGTCGACGCCGCTGTCGATCGATGGTAGATCGATGAGGTGAAGAGGTGAATCTACGGCGTTCACTATGTTTGAACACACCTTAAAAGATATTATCCCACTAAGATTTTCACATGATTTTCATACTGGTAGGTGGACTAGGACAAGACTTGAGTGTGCATACGGGTGGGTAGATTAGGACGGTATCATTACTATTGCCATATTCAGCAAATTCTATCAAAAGGTAATAAAGATAGACACATAATTATGTACGTGCAGACAGATTTAGACCAGACATATTTAATTCCAACATCTGGATCATATCAGAGTTCAGTCTGCGTGCAATTCTCTCTCTGGTCATTGTACGAGTACTAATGTTGCAATATTTCAAATTTAGCAAACATACATATGTACGATTGTGCACTGTGTTGAGGTAGCTGAAACAAATCTAGGTACAGCGAAGTGATAATCCTTTAGTATAGATAGGTCAGTGATAATCCTCTAGTATAGAACCTCTTATGGATAACGAGATACTCAGATGACTAAGAGACCCTTGGCAAGCTACCTTTTAGTCTGGGAACCTAAGATTTACTACGTAATGACGTAAATTTTTGGTTCCTATAAGAGTTGCTCTCAACTTGAGCGACTGTCCGCGAGCTACCAGAACACCTACCGGGTTCGATGGTTTGGCAATGGCGATCCCTGGTATAGGTAATAGCTGATATCCTCGATTTGATATCTAGGTACTCTTTAAATTAGAAGTAGGTAGTTGTACTTCTTTCTGATGGCTCTAGTTAACTCTAGTAGGTACCTACATTTTTCAGCTTTAGACAACAAACAATGAACTAAATAAATTCTGTATCCAAAAAGTATCTAATATCTATTTATGTTGTCAAAGCACTGTGGACGGTTCAGTCGACGTCGATCGACAGCCGGTCGACTATGAGTACTTAAACACTGGATACACCTTAAGGTCACCAAAAATCGGCCTAAATAGTTGCCTCCAAGTTGTGTTTCTGCCGACAGCTTAACCAGAGAGAAATCAAAATCAAACTTTCAACCCGTGCGAACTATTGACCAGAATATTGCCTTGAGATAAGAACACAACAACAACACCACCAATATAAGAACACGAAAGAGACAAAGCAAGAAGCTGGTTCACACGAATTTGACATCGATGCCACAACTAACAAACCATCAAGCATACCACGTGGGCAGTGCTGCGAGCCTCCAGGATTAAAATTTCGCTGATTATGGCAATATGCACGTCAGCCCATCCACACACAACAATAAGCTCATAATGCTGACTGACTGTCTGAATATAAAAAGTTGTGAAGGTGACGATGACTGATGAAGTTGGATCAGCGCATTTCAAGTTCTAAACTACACGTGCATGTTGGCAAGGTTGTATAGGACTGACTAAAGCCTAATGTCGGGTTTTACAATCAAATGACTACAAGATATGAAGCAGCAGCTGATTGGAAATATTGAACTCGACTAGATGCTGATCAACAACTTTTTGTTGGCTGTTAGTTTCAGTTTTGCTACCTGGTTTGTAATTGTGAATTGGGGTCTCAGCTTGATTTTGTCATGTACGGATAATAGGCTGTCGATCAACGGGGTGAATCTAATATCTATTTATGTTGTCAAAGCACTGTGGACGGTTCAGTCGACGTCGATCGACAGCCGGTCGACTATGAGTACTTAAACACTGGATACACCTTAAGGTCACCAAAAATCGGCCTAAATAGTTGCCTCCAAGTTGTGTTTCTGCCGACAGCTTAACCAGAGAGAAATCAAAATCAAACTTTCAACCCGTGCGAACTATTGACCAGAATATTGCCTTGAGATAAGAACACAACAACAACACCACCAATATAAGAACACGAAAGAGACAAAGCAAGAAGCTGGTTCACACGAATTTGACATCGATGCCACAACTAACAAACCATCAAGCATACCTGGTAGACAGTGGGTGGGTACCGTTCTATCACAAATAACTACCAAGTTCTAACCGACAATACAAGTCGGATTAGGTAAGGACAGCGGTCCGAATTATTCATAGCACTGACATTCTAAATAAAGCACCAATCATACTTGTACATGTAGTGTAGGGTATAGGTCACTTAAGAATAGATCAGAAAAGGTTTGAGACCACAACTGCCGAAGCTTTCTTCATGTGAAGACCAGACAATAAAGAAGTACCCATCAAGGTATTTCAAAAACCTTTTGACCCGAACTCTCTGGATTTGTTTTGTCTTAGAACAAAACTATGGTAGGTACTCATTGTTTTACCGTCTTTGTATCCCGTTGATAGACCAACTGAAAATAATAGAAAAGAAACAGGGATTTCTTTATGCCCTTCAAGTGGGGAGATTCAATTGTAAAGTAATCCAGGTGAAAATTCGGGCATTCCTGCAAACCATTCAATTTACAAGCATAATAACCTGTAATCTGTATCTACGAGTAACACAGACAGACAGTATAAACACAATACAACACACCTCAAATCTGACACAAATTTCCGAGAATTACGAAAATATGAAACAATCAAACGTACATGATATATTATACAATCTACGAGTAACACAGACAGACAGTATAAACACAATACAACACACCTCAAATCTGACACAAATTTCCGAGAATTGCGAAAATATGAAAAAATCAAACGTACATATATTATACAAAAATGTACATAGATAGTAGGTAGCATAATAGAAACTCAATGAAAAATCGAGGTGATACCTATTCATTGCCAATTAAACCCCCATTCATCAGGGCAGGTTTTCACCCTAGCCCAGTCATTGTGTTACGTCACAGAACACATCTGTCTTCTCCCCATGCCACGTGTTTCCGGATAGAAATATTTAAAATATGAGAAAGACATAGAAGAAAAAAACATATTAAACTTCCTACAAACATCCTTCCTCTGAAGTAGGGGATGTCCTTTCAGTACTCTTGGTATGGCTGGAGAGAGCGAGAAAAGGGTTAAGGAACGATTCTACGGTGACATCTAAAAATAACATTTGAATATTTGACGAAATAAATGAAATAATTTCACTGTTTAGCCGGTCTTATCCTCTGAAGTAGGGGATGTCCTTTCAGTACTCTTGGTATGGCTGGAGAGAGCGAGAAAAGGGTTAAGGAACGATTCTACGGTGACATGTAAAAATAACATTTGAATATTTGACGAAATAAATGAAATAATTTCACTGTTTAGCCGGGCTTGAGTGATGCCAAATAAAGGCTATGGAAACTGCCTACTCTTCGAGAAAATGAGGGAAATATGGATTAGTGAAAAATGATGTTTCAACTAATGAATATCTCACGTCATCTTCTGTGAACTGGAAATCAAGATACATCAGTTGAATAAAGGCTATGGAAACTGCCTACTCTTCGAGAAAATGAGGGAAATATGGATTAGTGAAAAATGATGTCTCAACTAATGAATATCTCATGTCATCTTTTGTGAACTGGAAATCAAGATACATCAGTTGGATCCCTACAGAGAAAACAAATGACTGTAAAAAATGCACAGAAAAGGATTTCAAGAGTGTTCCAGACCTCGCAGCATTGAGTATTCTGAAGTGAAGATAACCAGAACTTCCAGAAAGAGTGTTTTTGAAGATAAGATAGTGGTTTCAGAACAGCTGTTCAATATTAGACATTCAATATTTTCAAGTGGAGCTACTATAAGCTCCTATCCTATGGAATAAAGGCTATGGAAACTGCCTACTCTTCGAGAAAATGAGGGAAATATGGATTAGTGAAAAATGATGTCCCAACTAATGAATATCTCACGTCATCTTTTGTGAACTGGAAATCAAGATACATCAGTTGGATCCCTACAGAGAAAACAAATGACGGTAAAAAATGCACAGAAAAGGATTTCAAGAGTGTTCCAAGTATACTGACGCGCCTAACCCAATGCGCTCCGCATAGCGACCCTTCTTGAGGAAGCGGTGGCATCGCGACACGGGAAACACAAGGTTGGCGCGTTGCGAGCGAGATTTTGGCGCCTTCTTTGCTTTGATCTGCTCTTTCCCGTTTGTGCTCAGACCGTGGACTGCTTTCTTCTCGAAAGCCATGGGTGATGGGAGTAATCTGGTTCAGCTCCAACTGCTCCAGTTTATTTGAAATTGTAAATTTCTTTTTCGTTGGATGTCGCGACACGGGAAACACAAGGTTGGCGCGTTGCGAGCGAGATTTTGGCGCCTTCTTTGCTTTGATCTGCTCTTTCCCGTTTGTGCTCGGACCGTGGACTACTTTCTTCTCGAAAGCCATGGGTGATGGGAGTAATCTGGTTCAGCTCCAGTTTATTTGAAATTGTAAATTTCCTTCTCCTTGGATCAAACACAAGGTTGGCGCGTTGCGAGCGAGATTTTGGCGCCTTCTTTGCTTTGATCTGCTCTTTCCCGTTTGTGCTCAGACCGTGGACTACTTTCTTCTCGAAAGCCATGGGTGATGGGAGTAATCTGGTTCAGCTCCAGCTGCTCCAGTTTATTTGAAATTGTAAATTTCCTTTGCGTTGGATGAAGATATTTTCTAGTCACAGTGACCTTTGTAAACTTTGAACGTGATGAAAATAAAAATAAATGGGTGGCCATTCGTTTCTTGGAAAGTCGCTGCACGATAGAATATGATGGCCAGTATTCGTTATGGTTTCGTAAAGCTGTCCATTCCATACGTCCGGGTTCGATTCCCAAAAGATGCAAACATGCACTTCGAAGATGGTATTGGAGAAAATGCCATTCGTTTCTTGGAAAGTCGCTGCACGATAGAATATGATGGCCAGTATTTGTTATGGTTTCGTAAAGCTGTCCATTCCATACGTCCGGGTTCGATTCCCAAAAGATGCAAACATGCACTTTGAAGAACAGTTCTAGAGGTTGCTAAACTTATCGTGAGCCAAGTAACACAAAAAGTGACCTTTCATAAAAATCAAAATCAATTTTCATAAAACAAACAACACCATTCTGCTTTTAAGCAATTAAAACTGTTGGTATCAGGCTGCATTTTTAAAGTTAATGTAAGTAGGGACCAAAATCGGATAATCTATAATATGTATTTTCAATATGTAATGTAATAATTATTAAGTACTTTTTTTAAACTTCCAGAAAGAGTGTTTTTGAAGATAAGATAGTGGTTTCAGAACAGCTGTTCAATATTAGACATTCAATATTTTCAAGTGGAGCTTATAGTACGGGTCCATCACCTTCTATCTCCTATCCTATGGTTTGAACCAAGGTCATGCGAGAATGTGCTATGGTCCAGACAGAACCTCAACATGGTTTGGCGGTAAAACCTGCTTGGATAATGAAACGACTCGGACCAAGTTTAGAGACAGTTCTAGAGGTTGCTAAACTTATCGTGAGCCAAGTAACACAAAAAGTGACCTTTCATAAAAATCAAAATCAATTTTCATAAAACAGACAACACCATTCTGCTTTTAAGCAATTAAAACTCTTGGCATCAGGCTGCATTTTCATAGTTAATGTAATTAGGGACCAAAATTGGATAATCTAAAATATGTATTTTCAATATGCAATGTAATAATTATTAAGTACTTTTTTTTTATTTAATTTTCATGTAATTATTTATCATATTTATCGCCCACTTCTAGTATTTCTAATCTGCCGACATGAAAGGGCCTGGCACGTTTTCACTATAAATAGGAAACACCTCCCCTTGCTTCAAGTATTATGCACACACTTATGTCGATGGTAGACAGGATTAGAGGTGAAGGAATAGCAGGGATTGACATAACAATGAGCTGCAATCAGTCAACAAATCAGAAATAGAAAGCAGAAGCCGGCAGACTTGGCTACCAATCACATTCCAAGATATCTTTAGCTTCTGGAGTCTCTTTAACTGCACAAAATTCTATTCGTGTAAAATAGGATGGTTCAGCAGAACGGCCAGGCTGTGTGATTTAAAGTGTGAAGGAAAAGGACTATAATAAAATTAATATGCAGAAAGTCTTCAGGTATTCGTGTAAAATAGGATGGTTCAGCAGAACGGCCAGGCTGTGTGATTTAAAGTGTGAAGGAAAAGGACTAAAATAATATAATAATATTAATATGCAGAAAGTCTTCAGGGGGGGATTCCATGAAATCCGAAAATTCAAATATTTCCTTGTATACCAATATAACACATGTTTAGGCACCGGGGATTCCATGAAATCCGAAAATTCAAATATTTCCTTGTTTACCAATATAACACATGTTTAGGCACCCTAGTCACTAAACAACAGGATAAAATTATACCCAGGTACCTATCTACATAGTTAGCTTTTATGTTTGCCTTCTTCTCCTTTTTGAGGGTACAACGTATTATCTTATTAAGATTAATATAATTATTTATGTACTTTGATTTTAACACCAAACCACTTATTAGCTCAAGTGATCAATTAAACTATGGTATGGAGATATCTAAAATTAATCGGGATTAGGAAGAGCTCCCTGTCCAAGACACCCTGTATTATTTACGACTGGATACACCTTTATACAATCATGCCTGATTATACCCATTTTACCTGTATAACAACAAAGATAAAAGAGGGGCCCCTATATTTTCTACACAAGGTATGCGTTACCTTCCCTATGCTCCTACCTTCAAACCACACTCCATCGCTTCAAACTCGTAATACTAACGGATCGCTCCAAGATCGTGCTTGCAGATCAAGTTTAGAAAAAACCTCGGAAGAATATTTTATTTCAAAAAGTTTTGATTCAGTTCAACTTGAAGTTCGTGCTGTTTAGGATCCTCAAAATTGCGTCGGTTTTGAGGTCTTACGACAACGCGAAGTCAGTTTTGTTTGTATATTTTTTGAAGAGAAAGTGGATCGGCGGCATTAGTTTGGATTTAACCGAGGATT
>NW_007378591.1:0-3569 GCF_000475195.1 Diaphorina citri | reverse complement strand
CTAAAGAGTAAGGAGCCTTTTTTCAATGAAAAAGTGGAGACAATAGCCAGAGTAGCCAACTCATGAAGTTTAATGTAGAATACTTAGGAGGAAGAGAGTTATTTCCATTACTTTTGGTGTTTTATACTTCCCATGGCATCCTCTACATCTACAAGGTACCTATAGAAATAGATCCAACTTTGAAAGTTCAATGGTAGAGAATGTAGAGATTGCCTTATGGGCTCTTGGGCAATAATTTCGCTTTTTTATGGACATTGTACCCAAGGATGAGATGAACATTGAATTATGGCCAGGGAAGGGTCTTCCTTATCATACCCCTATCCCCTAAGTACATAAAATTATGTACCTGATGGACAGGGTGGGAGGAAGGAGGAGCCATCAGCAATTCAGCATATCAGAACTTCCCTCTCCTACCTCTGATTACATCACCGTACATATCATAGATAATTCTGGTACTCTATGTTATGGTGACAGCTCCAAGAGCAGAGCAGACTAGCAAGAATCGCAATTCTGAATGTTTGCCAAGGTCGGTAATTATTGTGGTACAGGTACAACATCACCAGAATGAATTGAAACTTACGTTAAGCCGAGGGATTAGCATAGAGCCAATGAAAGAGTGAATGAAGAATAAATAAATAAAATTATCGAAGTAAAGATAAAGACTAGCTATTAGAGTTCCTAACGTTAAAAGAAGAAATCAAATTCATCCTCATATGATTCAGAAATTTGATTCAAATGGTTGAAATTTTTTAAAAGTATTCTCCGATATAAACTTCCTGGTTATGGCATCATCATATCTACTACATTAATTTAAACTTTGATGAGAAGACTTCTAAAAGAAATCCTAACTGTGGACATCATTAATTTGTTAATTAATACAAAGAGACCACAATACCAAAACGATACGGACAGACAATAGCCAGGGACCACAAAAGCATAAAAAAGTAACCATTTAACCAGAAGGATATAACATCTACATAGAAACCCAAACCAAAGAAGCAGCAGAATTTTTCTGATCAACTGTTGATTAGGCTTTAAAATATGTATTATCTATCAGCTGATTTCAGCACCTCCAACGCGCAACAACATGACTCCTGTGGCAATTTTCTTCCTGATCTTTCTCAGCGAGCAAGTGCTATGCAGTCATATTCCACCGCCTCCAGGACCTTTGCCACAAATGAAGCCGGTTAAAGTGCACAAATGTTGCGGCCCAAGTGAGATCATGGTCGATAGGAGATGTGTGGCTCTGAAGAACGCCACGATCGAACTATGGTCACCCATATTTACCAATGAAATAGGTGAGTACTATCACGTCACGTGAGGGCAGTGTCACCCATCACCCATATGTACCAACAAATATGACGTAAATAGGATAAACTAGACATGAATTCCACATCGTCTCCAAATCTCTTTTGTGACAGGTTTGTGTGACAGGTTTGTGTGACAGTTTGGCTGAAACTTGGTTTAATACAAACAAATAATGGGATTATTAGGCCAGTTCTTTAGGTAAGTAATGTAGGTATACATCTGGGGGTTTCCCGGGATATGGGATATCCCTACAACGCAATAAATAATATACTCGCATAATATACCCTGTAGATAAAATTACTCAAATGGACAAGAGCAACAAGACATAATCTAAACTGGCAGAAAATCAATAGGTGAGGTTCAATCCCAAAGACGTACTGTATCACTAACCATGACGGTCTAAATTTTATTAAAAGAGACAAACCCATGTCTGAAATAGAAATTTTCGGATACCAATTTTCGCTGTTTTTAGCGAGAAATTCAATAAAGCTTTGTCAACACAACCACATATAGTCGACGCTGTCGATTGACGTCGACTAAAATCGTACACTGCCTCGACAACATAGATTCTCCTCTTCACCTCGACGATTTACCACAATCGACGGCGCCGACTATGTGTAAACACAGCTGTAGAGCAAATCCTACTTTAAGTAATCAAGTCTCAATTAATTTCATTTTTAATTTACATAAACTTCATCTGTTTTCCAGGATTCAAACCGGTCAAAGTCACCTACGAGCTAGTAATCGGATTGCCGGACTGCAAGGCCAAACAACAGTGGCCCATCTACCACTACCCCGGCTCTTCGGACAAGCTCATCATTCTACCGGATGGACAACTGCGGCATTACATCTTCAAGACCGGCAACGAGCCGAGTTTGCCGCACAGCGATGAGACCTTCTACGACTTCCCACAGGGCCACTACTGTTTGGACAAGGTATACAAGAGGGACCTTCATATTATGTACAACGAATATTGTAGGCCATTCACACTCCTATTATCTGGCAGACCCTTAATCTGTCGGAACAGAGGCGTGAGTGGCGGACAGACGGACCTGATCAGGTGTACCTGTCAGGTCTACCTGAAAGTAAGTGGCTGACCTAACAATCGGGTTTGGCCAGAGATATATAGAGACAAAAATTACCTACTACGGAAACGTAACAGACCAACAAAATGCTAATCTGTAATCTGTATCTACGAGTAACACAGACAGACAGTATAAACACAATACAACACACCTCAAATCTGACACAAATTTCCGAGAATTGCGAAAATATGAAACACAAACGTACATGATATATTATACATAAATGTACATAGATAGTAGGTACATACAGAGGTACAGGGGGGACATGCAATGCTTAACACAAATTTAGAATGCTCCTCGAATATACTACGCTGAATTATACAACTTGAATTGGGACTCGAACAACCAACCTCCAGATTTGAAGCTCACCGCGCTAACCACGTACTACAGAGGTTGGTTTGAAACGCAATAACAAAATAATTACTAGGTAACAACGATATTGAACTTGTTATCCGCAGATTTAAAGTTTATACCAGTACTCTTGTGGTAAATTTGAAGCAGGAGGAAAAACTTAATAGATAAAAAAAAAAACAAGAATTATCTCTGGGAAACCCCTCATCAAATCTATGAAATTGGTAGCACTACGCACGAATTCCCATCATTTAATTAAGAAAATAGCTCCGATGATAGCTCTGATAAATTGGCACAGTAAACCCACTTTAATGGGCTATAAAACCCACAAATGGGTTATAAGTAGGCCGATTGATTTAACCCGGTTACCCCTTTAAAATTAACCGGGTCTTACCCAAACATTTTGAGTAGTAAACCAGTAATCAACCCTAGTTATAAGGAGATTAAGGAGCTTTCGAAACCAGAGATAAGAAACTTTTTGTATCTCCCCAAGAAGGTATGTCGCAAAATGAAAGCTCACGCATTGAACTAAGTCGGTTGTCCTGGAATACCTGTAATTGGATGAATATCCAAACTATCTCTTCTAGGAAGCTATGTCAGTTCTGAACAGAGGGTTCAACATTATGACCTCACTTATGCAAATGATATTTCAATGTGCAGAACTTCCTACACAATGAATTACTCTCCGACCTCTTCAACATGTTAAATATAAATCATTGCTTTGCAACTCATATGGAACGTACATATCCAAATGACAATAACAAAAGACCCAGCCTGAAGTATAATGTTACACAGGCAAGGTCAATGTTGAAGGTAGTTTCTACT
>NW_007378590.1:98178-99145 GCF_000475195.1 Diaphorina citri | reverse complement strand
CAGAGGGAACTGTAACTGCTATGGTCTTATCGTCCCGAAATCGAAGAGAGAAGGAAGACAGGATAGGAGAAAGCCACCGTTCCGAGAACGAACATTATCCCATCAGGATAAAATCCGCCCCGGGCGGCAATCGAACCCGCGGCCTAGCGCTTACAAGGCAGGCGCACTACCAACTAAGCTAACTAGGCTGGCAATCAGGGAAGTTTAGTTTATGCTAACAGTCAGGGAAGCACAATTAAAATTTCCTCCTTCTTTGAGATCACTTTCGTGGTTGAAGATCTAAGGAAAATTCAAATTTTCTAAACAATTTTTTTTTCCAAATCTTTAACCGTAGCATGTTGAATGTGGGTAGGTAGATGAGACAAGATACGTCGAAGGAAGAAGGAAAAGAAGAAGAAGGAGAAGAGGAGGAGCCCTCCTACAAAAGCAGAGGGAAAAACGAACCAGAAGAACGAACCAAAATAACATCTAATGGCTATGAAAAACAAATTTTTTGTTTGTATTAATTAAAACATAAAAGTTAACGAAGGAAATACTTCAATATAAGAATACAAGGAAACAAAAAATGCTTATGAAAGCAGAAAAAAGGTCCCACGACTTGTTTTTCTTTTGGACTCCCCGTTGGAGAGAGGCCACTGAGACTTCCTGACTTTACGATGGTGGTTAGAGGTAAATATTGGAAAATATAGTTTCAAGAGAACAAAGAGCCGACCGCGCAAAGAGGAGCGAAAGAGAGGAGGAAAAGGCAAAAATGGAAAGAGACAAACCATTTTTATAATACCTAAGGAAGAGAGGAAGAACATAAGAACAAGAAGGAGATAGAGAGGGGGAGGAAGAAGTAAAGAAGAGCGCATAAGAAGAGTAGAAGAACGAGTAAGGAAGAAGAAGAAAGAAGAAGAATAACCCAGAAGAAGAAAAAGAAAGAAGAAGAAGAAGAAGAAGAGGAAGTAAGAAGAAGAAGAAGAGG
>NW_007378590.1:45745-97039 GCF_000475195.1 Diaphorina citri | reverse complement strand
AACACAATGCTATTTAAAATTAGTTTAAATACTTACCTATATTCATAGACAAAAAGAAGTCTTTTCCTTCCAGAGTTAGATTAAATAGGAAGTAAATGAAGAGAGAAGACGTGGGTATTTCTTCTTGAATTATATCCTCTAAATTCTAAATTGCCCTATTCAAGCTTCTTTAGATTTCCCTAAATTAGATATTGACATTTCTCTCTCTCTCTCTCTCCCTTTCTTTCTCTCTCTCTCTCTCCTTCTCTCTCTCTCTCTCTCTTTCTCTCTCTCTCTTTCTCTGTCCCTCTTGCTCTCTCTTCATTATGTCAACAAGAATAAAGCTCATTATACTCGTAATCATGTCTTATCACGGCAAAGTTACTAAAGAAAATGAACTAATTTAAGTTGGACATTAAAAGGAGCGCGGTAGAGCTCCGCCTCTCTCTCTCCTTCTCTCTCTCTTTCTCTCTCTCTCTCTGTCCCTCTTGCTCCCTCTTCATTATGTCAACAAGAATAAAGCTCATTATACTCGTAATCATGTCTTATCACGGCAAAGTTACTGAAGAAAATGAACTAATTTAAGTTGGACATTAAGGAGCGCGGTAGAGCTCCGCCCCACCAAATCAAAATTTCACAGCCCTAGTGATTACAAGAGAACCATCAAGCCAGGCTAGTTAGATTGTCGACTTTGTCGTCCGGTGGAGAACTTTATCCCACACAGAAAAACAGCGCGGTAGAGCTCCGCCCCACCAAATCAAAATTTCACAGCCCTAGTGATTACAAGAGAACCATCAAGCCAGGCTAGTTAGATTGTCAACTACCTATGTCGCCCGGTCGAGAACTTTATCCTACACAGAAAAGCTTCGTTCTCGGAACGGCTGGAGTCCTTCTTCTCTCCTTGACAGCGGGACGATAAGACGAAGTAGCTCTTACAGGTCCCTCTATCAAAACTCTAAGAAGAAGAAGAAGAAAAAGAAGAAGAAGGAGACTCTAATACTTCTATACGTTATGGATAACGTGTAGAATAACCATGATGTTTGCCAACCTCCGGAACGGAGACGGCACCTCAAGAAGAAGAAGAAGAAGAAGAAGAAGAAGAAGAAGAAGAAGAAGAAGAAGAAGAAGAAGAAGAAGAAGAAGAAGAAGAAATATCGCAGCAAAATCTATGACTTGATGTGAATACTGTCATTTTGGTTGAGACCAAAAAAATGTCTTATTTGACTAAAAATTATGGCACAAAGATTGGAAATCCGTTTCTAACTCGAACTACATGGTTTTCTACTAGAAAAGCGTCTATTAAAGGGAAAAAAGGTCCATTAGGTCCAAAAAATGGAAGAAAAACCACAGTTCCCACAGTAAAACCCCTTCCTGTTTTCCTCAGAAAAAATTGGTGTTTTAAATTTTGAAATTTCGCGCTCTCATTTTTTCGTGCCTGCCAGTCGGCATATACATATAGTTGGCTCAGAGTATCTTTTGTTTCACTCGGATTTTTCGACGTTCATATTAAAGAAAGAACTTCAAGATTAATTTGCTACAATTTATATTAAATTTCTGCGAAGATACTTCCAGAGAACAACGCCTTGATGATTCTCTAATGAAAGTGGGAGTGTAGGTAGTAGAATAGATACATTTCACACCTACATACCTACTAATATACATAATTACATACCTACTAATAAACAGAGTACCTACGTAGGTGCCATGTGTACTACCTTGACCAAGCTGTACGCGATGTTTCGCAGTTCGCACATCAGTCTTTTTCACAAAGTCTAGGTACACAGTCTAGGTAAAAAAAAGGGTATTTTTAAGACTGATCTTTCTATGAAACCTTCTGGAAAGACAAAGTAGGTACGGATATAAAACTGTGTATAAAAACAGTGTAAAAGTAAACACTACTTGCACCAGAAATGACCTGACTGCATGTACATACCTCAGCAGCCGTCAACGTTGCAGAGCTCTGGAAGAATACCAGCTGACATTCATGTGAGAAGTCTTGGACACGGATAGGTAGGTACCTCCCTTAAGAGTAAACAAATGTTTGCTCGTCCCAAACAGACAAGCAAACATGTTGCATACCCATACAAGTCGTACCTTACCTAGCCCTACATCAGTTATATTTTTTCCTTATTCTTTCCTTCTCGTTTTCTCCTTATTTTCCCTTCCCTCTTGATTTTTTCCTTATTCTTTCCTTCTCGTTTTCTCCTTATTTTCCCTTCCCTCTTGATTTTTTCCTTATTCTTTCCTTCTCGTTTTCTCCATATTTTCCCTTCCCTCTTGATTTTTTCCTTATTCTTTCCTTCTCGTTTTCTCCATATTTTGCCTTCCCTCTTGATTTTTTCCTTATTCTTTCCTTCTCGTTTTCTCCATATTTTTTCTTCCCTCTTGATTTTTTCCTTATTCTTTTCTTTCCTTCCTGTTTTCTCCATATTTTCCATTCCTTCTTGATTTTTTCCTTTTCCTTTCTCCTTTATTCTTTCTTGGTATTCTATCATAGCTATCTATTACCTATAGTGATCACCTCTACAAGTTCTGTAGCCTTGAGCTAAGTCTAGAGGCTCCTTTTTAAAGAATAGATAATCAATTAAGCTTGATAGGTAGGTACCTAGGCAGCTCCCATGGCGTAGTGGTCACTGCGCTCGCCTTAAACGCGGGAGACCCGGGTTCGATTCCCGGGGGGGGGGTCTAGAAATATGCCTCATGAAAATGATTGATTCCGTGACTGGCTGTTGCGGGGCCCACTCAGCCTCGTGAGGAAAATGAGTAGCTATGACATATAAATGTGCATAGCGACCGGTGCCAGCATGGTAGGTAAACATTGAATTTTAGGATTGGAAAAATACTACAATGCTGCAGTGAGCACCAAAGTTGTGACATAATAACACAAAGAAACTGCATTTACATAATAGGTACCTCACCTAGAATAGAATATAATATACATTGTATTATTTCGTTCATACTCAAGATTCAGGAAAAAAAAAAAAACTACTCTATAGAATGACATTTGAAATGTAGTAGCAATATTAACAGTAGTGAATAAGGCTTTCTTGCGACAAGTGCTTCAGACATCTCCACTAATATTTTCAGTGTTGCACATTGCATAATTAAAACATTTCACGGCAGTCATACAAATCACCCCTTTTAAAAACTTTGACAAGCCACTGAGGGATTGAAGTAACTTCAAAAATTTGTTGTTTGTAGGAATCTGATGTGATATTTTCCATACCTATATGGCAAATTTTCCGGTTATGTGGGAAAACTTGAACACAAAATAATATAGGTATATGGGCTGTTTTGGAAAATTTCAACTTGAAATACAGGGTGTCCCATCATTTAAATGGCCCAACATTGAAAATCTCGGACTCTGTTTGATGGAGAAACGAAACAAACATCACTTCAGGTTGTAGTTATGTACTGGGTCAGGCTAGGATTGAATTGATTTTTTTCTCCTTTCACAGTCCTTGCAAACCTAACCCGGTACATAAACATAACCTCATTGGGATTTCATATGGTTGAGATCTCTCTTTGTTGTTTGTAAAATAGGTAGACTAGTGGTTCTGTGAACTGTAGACCTCACTGAAACTCTTTAGCTCAAGCGGAGACGAAGCAAAGCTACGAAAATATTTTCAGTGTTGCACATTGCATAATTAAAACATTTCACGGCAGTCATACAAATCACCCCTTTTAAAAACTTTGACAAGCCACTGGGGGATTGAAGTAACTTCAAAAAATTGTTGTTTGTAGGAATCTGATGTGATATTTTCCATATTTATGGCAAATCTTCCGGTTATGTGGGAAAATTTGAACACAAAATAATATATATGGGCTGTTTTGGAAAATTTCAACTTGAAATACAGGGTGTCCCTTCATTTAAATGGCCCAACATTGAAAATCTCGGACTCTGTTTGATGGAGAAACGAAACAAACATCACTTCAGGTTGTAGTTATGTACTGGGTTAGGCTAGGATTGAATTGACTTTTTTCTCCTCTCACAGTCCTTGCAAACCTAACCCGGTACATAACAAAAATATCCGGATGACGATAAACAGGCATTCTACCTAACGAGTGGAAAAATGTTTAATAGCCTCCACCTACCTATTTCCATAGCATACGTTCTCATAATAGCGTGATGAGCTCATCACAGTTAAGGCCAAATTGGGAGGGACATTAAAAAAAATAATAATTCCCAGAACTCCGCAGATGAGAAGGGAAGATAAAAACTTCAAATGTGAAGCACTAGGCTTTCTCTTGAAATTGAAATGTAGCCTGCCAGCCGGTTTGATTTCCTACTTTTTTCAACTGCCCCTATTTCTGCCCTTTTTTCTGCCAGCACTGAAGGTGACATACATAGCAAGAAGTCCCATTTTCCAAACTGATTTCTTACCCACATCTCTTCTAAATACAGAATTTTCGGCTGGGTCTTTTCTTTATTAAGTAAAGGACGATGTTCATTTTAATATTTCCACTCTAGAGTGAAAAATGTGAAGATCTTTCAATGCTCCCTCTACCTCATTACCAGGTGGAAGCACAACGTACCATCACCTGGCGAGGTAATATCGGCTGGGTCTTTTCTTTATTAAGTAAAGGACGATGTTCATTTTAATATTTCCACTCTAGAGTGAAAAATGTGAAGATCTTTCAATGCACAACGTACCATCACCTGGCGAGGTAACAATAACACGAAATATAAAAATGATAATATTCTGATATCCAAATTCATATAAAATAGTAGGAAGTAGATTGCAAGTCATGTATAGTGACGTTCAACCTGTAGAAATCAATGCTCCCTCTACCTCATTACCGAGGGAAGCACAACGTACCATCACCTGGCGAGGTAATAATAACACGAAATATAAAAATCTGGTGTTAACATCACACGACTTTCTATTACATTAAACTTCTCAACTGTAAGTCGGACACAAGCTACGAATGAAATAATGAAGTCCCCAATTTTTGAAAATCATGTCTACATTGTCTACCATATTTGACTGGGACAATGGGATAATCTCCTATCGGGACACCCTGTATAAACAGTAGAAAGTAGAAAATTAGGAATAGCCTTGAGTTCTGAAAGACGAACTTCGGTTACTTTGGGGCATGTTTTGAATTTCCACAAGTTACAAGATTTGCAGAGTGCAAAGTTTCAGGTAGAATTGCAAAGATATGAATGTATCTTAAGTCCTGAGAGATCATCCATCACAGGTGACACAATTAGGCCTGTGAGTAATATTATGAAGCACAAATAAGACTTACGGCACTCAGGATTTCGGCAGAAAAACCGGTTGAAATTGTAATGGCAATGGATCGCGGCGTGATGTTGCGACCGCGAGGCATATAAACAGTAGAAAGTAGAAAATTAGGAATAGCCTTGAGTTCTGAAAGACGAACTTCGGTTACTTTGGGGCATGTTTTGAATTTCCAAGCTACAAGATTTGCAAAGTGCAAAGTTTCAGGTAGAATTGCAAAGATATGTATGTATCTTAAGTCCTAAGGGATCATTCATCACAGGTGACACAATTAGGCCTGTGAGTAATTATGAAGTACAAATAAGTGAACGAGTGAAGTGAGATTGAAGTTTTAACTTGATGGTTTCCTCTTTGATTTTAAAATGCCAGCCTAGTAGGTACTTACTTCCCGTGTCTTCTTCACTCTCATCAGATCTTTCTCCTCCAGAAGTTGGAGACGTAGCTCGCTTTCTCATTCGCCTCAAGAAGATCTGGTTGGACCTAGCTCAATCAGTCTAGTTAGCTTGGAGGGTGGTGTTCAAATAACTGAACGAGTGAAGTGAGGTCGAAGTTTTAACTCGACGGTTTCCTCTTTGATTTCAAAATGCCAGCCTGCTAGGTACTAGGTAGTCTAGGTACTTACATTCCGCATCTTCTTCACTCTCATCAGATCTTTCTCCTCTAGAAGTTGGAGACGTAGATCGCTTTCTCATTCGCCTCAAGAAGATCTGGTTGGACCTAGCTTTTTTTTTAGAGGTTTGACAGAGAGAACTGTAACTGCTATGGTCTTATCGTCCCGCAATCGAAGAGATAGAGAGACGGAAAATGGAAAGGAATCAAGGAGGAGAGGAATGAAGAAAAGTCAGGAGTATGAGAGAAAGAGATGTAGGGAAAATAGAGGAGATGGGAAATGGACGAGGGAAGAAGTAGAGGAAGAGAGGAGGGATTTAGAGGTAGAATAAAAAGGAAGGAGAAGGGAAGAAACGAAGGAAAAGGTAGAAAGTTCAATACGTCTGATTGGACAGGTGGATAACTTTTGTGATTCAAATTATTGCGATCCTTTATTCTTTAACCCAAAATACTCCTGTATTGGCAGCGCAGATAAAAAGGGTCTCACGTTTTGCATGAAATCAATAGAATGGAATATACCCTGTTTATACTGCCGAAATGAGACTGAAAAGTCCCTTTACTCCCGCAGTCTAAACAAGGTCTTATGTATTTGGTACAGATCGCGGGATCAATAGCCAGTTTTTGCAACCAAAATTGGCGTCCCACTCATTGGGATTTCATATGGTTGAGATCTCTCTTTGTTGTTTGTAAAATAGGTAGACTAGTGGTTCTGTGAACTGTAGACCTCACTGAGACTCTTTAGCTCAAGCTGAGACGAAGCAAAGCTACGAGGGGGGGGAGGCAGAGAGGAAGACTTTTGAGTTATGCGAATGTGAAGTTTGTTTCAATTTGAAATCTCCTTACCTCCGTCTCCTCTTCTCCCTCTCTCTCTCTCTCTCTCGCTCTCTCTCTCTCTCTTTCTCTTCCTTTCTCTATCTCCCTCTCTTTCTCCCTCCCTCGGCCCCTCCTTTAAATTGTAAACGCTCCGCGGCCCCTTTACTGTATGTTATGTGATCTTCCCGAGGGTCTTGAAGTCCTTCACGGCCCCTCGGGGGCCACGAACCCCAGTTTGGGAATCACTGTTCTACGTCACTGGTATAATATCATCTATCCATTACGTGTCTGTAGCACACATTCACTTTGCCATCAAGCGATCATGTTACCCTTGTTTTTATTATACTTGCTTTCCACCTATCATACTTAATTAAAAGAGTACACTCGTTTTAGTCCGGTATACCTGTCACTTTTCTCTCCATTTCGTGAAGAAGACTGTTTGTTATTTGCTTCGCATGTCTGACTTACTACTCCCCATTGACTAAAAATCTACATTGTGTCACTTCTCATTATTAGCTAGTGGGAAAGGTCGTTAGGAACTAATAACACACCACGTGACCACTCTTCTCCACCACCTAGCTAACCAATGAGAAACGACACAACTTGGTGACTACATGGCAACATGGCATCAGACTGGAGACGCGCCCTGGTGTTCAAAAACTGAACTGAGCAGCCTCTCCCTCCTGATAGCCAAAGCCAAGACCGAGGTCAGGCACGTCTTGCAAGTTACGAGATATGTTCCCAGTGGCATGGATAGTGTCGTAAGGAATGTATTCCAGCATGTGATCATGAGTCACGGTTTGCAACTCGTAGGATTCCATCAGGAGGTTGGGTTCACCACAGCTAAACACGGTGAAGTCTGGGTTCAATGGGACACTACTGTTGACGTTTCGCACGGAAGGGACAATGTCGCCAGGTTTGGCATAGTTGAGCTTTCTCATTTTGGCAGGAGTGAGATGGTCGTGGTTGTGGTTCTTAGCATGCTTCCTTAGGCTGCTAGGGTCAGTATAGCGCTTGGTGCAACCCTTGTACATACACTTGTAGGGTCTCTGAAAACAAACAGGAATAGAAGGAAATTATCACCATGTTGTTTGAAATTGGCTACAATTAAGCAATGGTTTCTTGAACACATAATAAATTGAGCTAGATGATGATCTACAAATACTTTGATTTTTTTTTTTTTTTTTTTTTTTTTTTTAAGAGGTTTGACAGAGGGAACTGTAACTCTAGGGTCTTATCGTCCCGAAATCGGAGAGAGAAGGAAGACAGGATAGGAGAAAGCCAGCCGTTCCGAGAACGAACATTATCCCATCAGGATAAAATCCGCCCCGGGCGGGAATCGAACCCGCGGCCTAGCGCTTACGAGGCAGACGCACTACCAACTAAGCTAACTAGGCTGGCAGGACCTAGCTTAATCAGTCTAGTTAGCTTGGATGCTGGTGCGCCTGCCTTGTCAGAAAGATTCAGAAAGATGTGGTTCAAAGTTCTCTCATAATATTCGTTATTTCGTTCACGATAGTTACACTGCCCTCACGTCACGTCAGGATAGTGCGTTTCTACCTTAACAGTTGCAAATTCTGTAAATTTATTTTTACGATAAATAAAAGTCACAGGAAAGTTAACTATTTATGTATATCGAAAAGCCAAAAAAAAAAACGTCAATTCAAAATGTCAAATTTTAAAAAAATTGCTGAAAAAGGAAAAAGAAAATAGAGTTTTTTTCCAATCTCGTTTACTTATTTATTCAGATCTAGTTACTGATGTACTATGTACCTACTTTCTGTCAGCTACCTATAAATCTATTCATTTTCTCGATGTGGAAATTGGAAAATGAACTCTTTTTCTCAGAACTATAAAAAGAGGGGAAAATATAAAAAAAGTTCGGTCTTTGATTTTTTTTCTCGATCCAATAATATTATTTTTTCGCGAAGGAAAAGGTAGAAAGTTCAATACGTCTGATTGGACAGGTGGATAACTTTTGTGATTCAAATTATTGCGATCCTTTATTCCTTATTCCTTAACCCAAAATACTCCTGTATTGGCAGCGCAGATAAGAAGGGTCTCACGTCTTGCATGAAATCAATAGAATGGAATATACCCTGTTTATACTACCGAAATGAGACTGAAAAGTCCCTTTACTCCAGCAGTCTAAACAAGGTCTTATGTATTTGGTACAACAGATCGCGGGATCAATAGCTAGTTTTTGCAACCAAAATTTGCAGTTTTTGCAAAATTGGCGTCCCGGGGAAGGAAAAGGTAGAAAGTTCAATACGTCTGATTGGACAGGTGGATAACTTTTGTGATTCAAATTATTGCGATCCTTTATTCCTTAACCCAAAATACTCCTGTATTGGCAGCGCAGATAAAAAGGGTCTCACGTCTTGCATGAAATCAATAGAATGGAATATACCCTGTTTATACTGCCGAAATGAGACTGAAAAGTCCCTTTACTCCCGCAGTCTAAACAAGGTCTTATGTATTTGGTACAGATCGCGGGATCAATAGCTAGTTTTCGCAACCAAAAGTGGCGTCCCGTTAACTGCACTCTTTAACGTTATTATTTGACGAAAACTTCTTTCTGCACATGCACAGAAACGAGTTTTCGTCAAATAACGTTAAAGAGTTCAATTAACGGGCCGCTGATTTTGGTTGCAAAAAACCCTAATTTTATTATTGTAGTAAGTACTCGCATTGGTCGCAGTAATCTTTTTACGCATATGGATAGATTGCTTCCGACTTTTTCATATGGTGAGTTTGAATAGCAATGCGATACACAGGTACTTGTATGTCGGTACATACTCGAATTTCATTCGTTGTATTTATTCATCTCGTCACGTGTCAAACGTTCTCAGCCACGAGTTAATTCGGTCGGACAGGTTAAAAGGCAAAATGTTCGGTGCTTCGAGACTTTTCCAACTCAAATTTAAACTCGAAACTTTTCAATTTGATTACGCGAGAGCTTTCGACCGGACTCCAGTTTTCGTCAGAGAAACGAGATAAATGTTCGGGTAATCAAATTTCATCCTCTTTGCAGAACGTTTAATCTGATTGATTTTGTATGGCGTCCCGTTAACTGCACTCTTTAACGTTATTATTTGACGAAAAACTCCTTTCTGCACATGCACAGAAACGAGTTTTCGTCAAATAACGTTAAAGAGTTCAATTAACGGGACGCTAATTTTGGTTGCAAAAACCCTAATTTTATTATTGTAGTACGTAGTAGGTACTCGCATTGGTTGCAGTAATCTTTTTACGAATTTACGCATATGGATAGATTGCTTCCGACTTTTTCATAATTCTGGTGAGTTTGAGCGTTATTATTTGACGAAAAACTCCTTTCTGCACATGCACAGAAACGAGTTTTCGTCAAATAACGTTAAAGGGTTCAATTAACGGGACGCTAATTTTGGTTGCAGAAACTCTCTAATTATTGTAGTAGGTAGGTACTCACACTTCTCACATTAATATCTTTACGCATACCTATGGATAGATTGCTTCCGACTTTTTCATATCGTGAGTTTGAGTAGCAATGCGATACACAGGTACTTGTATGTCGGTACATACTCGAATTTCATTCGTTGTATTTATTCATCTCGTCACGTGTCAAACGTTCTCAGCCACGAGTTAATTCGGTCGGACAGGTTAAAAGGCAAAATGTTCGGTGCTTCGAGACTTTTCCAACTCAAATTTAAACTCGAAACTTTTCAATTTGATTACGCGAGAGCTTTTGACCGGACTCCAGTTTTCGTCAGAGAAACGAGATAAATGTTCGGGTAATCAAATTTCATCCTCTTTCCAGACGTTTTTTAATCTGATTGATTTTGTGCAAACTTCGTCGAATGTAAACGGAGTTTTGAGGTACCTATGGTAAGTTGAGGTTTTTATTGTTCCTCAAGGATGAGTTTTTTCGTCCAAGTGTTTCGAATTAATAATTTAACATTTAAAAATAAATAGTAAGAGATGTTTTTTCAAGTGCGTTACAGTGTTTTCCTACTAAAAACAATGTGTTTTGTACGTAGAAAGTGTTAGTTTTAACGTATTTCTTGTAGAAGTCGAGATAATACAAGTGACCATAGGTGATACACTGAAAAATAGCATTGTTGCACCTATGGCCACATGGCCACATAGTGTCCATAGGTGAAACATATGCATTTTTCAGTGTATCACCTATGGACAGTACGGAAAACCCGGCTTAAAGTCAAAAATTTACTCAATAGGTATACCTAGATATTATTTCTACATCTTCTAGACAAGGGGGCCTACTGGTAACCATCCTACTACCAAAATAACACGGTTGTTAGGGGTGGCCATAGGTGCAACACTTGTGTGACCATAGGTGCCCCAGGGGTGGCCATAGGTGATCCATTCCGGTTTTTTGGCAAACAAATGAGCATAAATGAAAAATGGCTGTTCCAATATAAAAAAATAAAATCGTCCAATTACAGCAACTAAATGAAGGATGTAGGGTACCCATCTGAACTCTGTAGCTATAACGGTCTAGCAGGTACGATTTTTTTAACATGCAAAAAATCCTTAACCTGACCATAGGTGCTACACTCACCCTAAAAACACCAAAAGGCTAACAAAAAGGTTAGCTGTCAGCTACCTGGTGCAAGGAGGGAAGACTCAGAAGTAAAATCATCCAATTACAACAACTAAATGAAGGATGTAGGGTAGCCATCTGAACTCTGTAGCTATAACGGTCTAGCAGGTACGATTTTTTAAACATGCAAAAAATCCTTAACCTGACCATAGGTGCTACACTCACCCTATATCATCGCGTATGACTTTATGTGCATTTGAATTATTAAATTGATGTGTTATGCGTCAGGGTGTAATCCAAACAAGAAGAAGGTGAAAGAATGAAATACTTTTCTACGTAACATTTGAAGAGTGCGCCTTTTGCTTATCCTAACATACATTGTGTGTGTTTATGCCTTTTGTAATATAACTTATATTGCATTTATTACAATAATAAAAGATATAACATAGGTACCTAGGTAAATAAATAATAACATAAGGTTCACGCAAACATGTAATGTATATCATCGGGTATGACTTTATGTACATTTGAATTATTAAATTGAATGTGTTATGCGTCAGGGTGTAATCCAAACAAGAAGAAGGTGAAAGAATGAAATACTTTTCTACGTAACATTTGGTAAAAGTGGACTTCAAGAAGTATTAAAGTGGGATTTAACACTTTACACTAGGGACAAACCATTTCAGAGTCAGCGAAACAAGCAAACGTACAGAAGTTACAGACATGGAACTTGAAACTAGTTACCTCAAAACTTGTTTTGGCACTTAAAATATCGAAACGAAACATCTAAAAATCGAGTTAATTATATTATTTTCCTTATTTTTTAGGTCAGGAAAAGGAAAATAGAAAGTAAAAATGTGGGTTCAAATGTTAAATCAAAAAAATGTTATTATCTATAATACTGTTTCACACATTGTATACTTACAAACCTAGTATGTGAACTCTTTTCATATAAAAAAAGAAGAAGAAAAAGCCTGGATTTTATCCTTTGCATAATTTAAAGTGTTTGCTAGTGTACGGTTTAATATTTAAAGTTCACGGGGTTCATGCAATAGATAACAAAAGGAATGTTGTGTTACATAACAATGGAATATGTTATGGTAGAAATACTAGATGGATACCTCCAACCCATATAGAATGGAAAATAATGCAAAATTATTATTGTGTAGATTTAACAAAATTATAATAATAATAACAACAAAAACACATAATACCTAACATAATAATAAAATTAATTTATTATGTAGATATTACCTACCTAGAATACCTACCTAGATTATAATTTTTACTGAATGCCGGGAAAATTCTGTTGTCTTTACCACCCTTAGACTTGGGTTCAGGTGATTTAAGCTGCCCCTGGCCCGGTCAGCTTAACTCGAATGGCCGGCCCTACTGACTTCAGTATTCAATGTTCAGACCATCTGAGAGACCTTTCTCTCAGACATTTAAAGTTCACGGGGTTCATGCAATAGATAACAAAAGGAATGTTGTGTTACATAACAATGGAATATGTTATGGTAGAAATACTAGAACGATACCTCCAACCCACATAGAATGGAAAATAATGCAAAATTATTATTGTGTAGATTTAACAAAATTATAATAATAATAACAACACATAATAACATAATAATAAAATTAATTTATTATGTAGATATTACCTAGAATAGGTACCTACCTAGATTATAATTTTTACTGAATGTCGGGAAAATTCTGTTGTACCTATTTACCACCCTTAGACTTGGGTTCAGGTGATTTAAGCTGCCCCTGGCCTGTTCAGCTTAACTCGAATGGCCGGCCCTACTGACTCCAGTATTCAATGTTCAGAACGTCTGAGAAACCTTTCCCTCAGAGGGTCTGAAAGTGGACTTCAAGAAGTAATAAAGTGGGATTTAACACGTTACACTTCGGAAGTCGGGAGCTTTCTCCACCTCACACGTTCAAGTGGTCTGACAGATCTTGCCTCCTAACAATAGAGGTTGGACGGAACTTAATAATTTATGTCTGTCAGAGTTGGAGAAGACAAACCGGCCTTACTCAAGAAGTAATAAAGTGGGATTTAACACGTTACACTTCGGAAGTCGGGAGCTTTCTCCACCTCACACGTTCAAGTGGTCTGACAGATTTTGCCTCCTAACAATAGAGGTTGGACGGAACTTAATAATTTATGTCTGTCAGAGTTGGAGAAGACAAACCGGCCTTAATCGAGACCCCGACATTTTTGTCTCGACTACAAAATTCCTTATTTTAGTGTCACTTGTTTCTGACCTTCACAGAGGAAAATCTCATTTCATAACCCAGGCTTTAGTGCTTAGTGTTCAAAAATCTTGATTGGTAAATTTTTAGGTTGAATCCTATCTGAGGGTACAAAATTTTATCCTCATTGAAATGGGGATTATTGAGATTTTGACCCTATAATAATAGAGCTCCAAGTTTTGGGTGATAGAAAAAAACCCACTTACACCTACTTGAATACCTACAGGTATTTTAGATAGGTACATAGTCACATACTTACCCATATTTTTTGATTACGAAATTTCATGGGGTACAAAATTTTATCCTCATTGAAATGGGGATATTGAGATTTTGACCCTATAATAATAGAGCTCCAAGTTTTGGGTGATAGAAAAATACCCACCTACACCTACTTGAATACCTATAGGTAATTTAGATACATAGTTACATACTTACCCATATTTTTTGATTACGAAATTTCAAAGAACAATTTTTGCCCTGAAAATAAAGGTTGAAAAAGGCGTTCCAAACTGGAAGAAACAAGGTCTATTTTCACATCGACCTTTTTCTTTTATAGGTACTTATAGGCAGGTTGGTATACTGTATTGTATTGTACCTACAGAACTCTAGCTAGGCCAGTGGCTCCCAAATCCTACAGTTTTTTTTCTTTTTTTTTTTTTTTTCAAAAGGTAAATAAAAAATACTAATTAAGGCAATGTTACCTTTAAGCCTTTCAGTTACATTCAATTTTCATGTTACAAATCGGGACATCATTGTCCTTTGAGTAATTATTTCTATTCCATTTTATTTTTCAAATTTATATAATTTTTACTAGCTTTTCATCCCACGCAGTATCCGAGAAAATCTAGGAGCTAACGTTTATTATACACACATTTTTCGACATAAAAAAACCCTATTCATTCTCCGAACCCTGGATTACCAGGCTTCCACTGCACCGCTTTTTTTTTTTTTTTTTTCAAAAGGTAAATAAAAAATACTAATTGGGGCAATGTTACCTTTAAGCCTTTCAGTTACATTCAATTTTCATGTTACAAGTCGGGACATTATTGTCCTTTGAGTAATTATTTCTATTCCATTTTATTTTTCAAATTTATATCATTTTTACTAGCTTTCATCCCACGCAGTATCCGAGAAAATCTAGGAGCTAGCGTTTATTATACACACATTTTTCGACATAAAAAAACCCCTATTCATTCTCCGAACCCTGGATTACCAGGCTTCCACTGCACCGTAAAGGTCGTGCGTCACAATAATATATTATTAGGCTTGGTGGTGTTTTTACGACACCGAGGCAAACGCAGAAGGCCATAAGCCATGATAGCGTAACATTCATAATATGAGACTTACCAACAATGAATGTAGAATAGAATGTAAGCCAATACAGGGTGTATGAAGGAAAAAGAGGTTACTCTCATATCACAATTTGATCTAAGCCAAAAGGCCGAGAAGCGGTTTGATTTCAATCTTGATGAGAATGATAATAAGCCATGATAGCGTAACATTCATAATATGAGACTTACCAACAATGAATGTAGAATAGAATGTAAACCAATACAGGGTGTATGAAAAAAAAGAGGTTACTCTCATATCACAATTTGATCTTAGCCAAAAGGCCGAGAAGCGGTTTTATTTCAATCTTGATGAGAGTGATAAGCCATGATAGCGTAACATTCATAATATGAGACTTACCAACAATGAATGTAGAATAGAATGTAAACCAATACAGGGTGTATGAAAGAAAAAGAGGTTACTCTCATATCACAATTTGATTTTAGCCAAAAGGCCGACAAGCGGTTTGATTTCAATCTTGATGAGAATGATATGTATATAAGCATAAGTAGTGCTTTATTTAGATTGTCAGCTTAGAACAAGTTGTTCCATTATACCAACCATATGCCACTCAAATGAAGCATCACAATCACAATCCGAGATTTTGAAGAGGTCTGATAGAGGGAACTGTAACAACGGAGGTCTTATCGTCCTGAAATCGAACAGAGAGGATGGACAGGATAGGATACAACCAGCTGTTCCAAAAATGAACTCTACCTGTTCAGAAGTTAGGTACAAGGCCCGCGCGTCCAAGAGTCTAAGCTAACTAGGCTGAAAATGGAACTTTAAAATAACTCAAGGATTAGTTTTTTGCTATCTTTTCCTACAAGACCACCCCATATTTAGGTTCATCCGGTCTAGAAAACACCATGGAAGACGCATACGTTTTTTCCCCTCAACAGAGAAAGCCTTTTGCTTATCCTAACATACATTGTGTGTGTTTATGCCTTTTGTAATATAACTTATGTATATTGCATTTATTACAATAATAAAAGATATAACATATGTAGGTAAATAAATAATAATATAAGGTTCACGCAAACATGTGCCTTTTGCTTATCCTAACATACATTGTGTGTGTTTATGCCTTTTGTAATATAACTTATATTGCATTTATTACAATAATAAAAGATATGACATATGTAGGTAAATAAATAATAATATAAAGTTCACGCAAACATGTAATGTATATCATCGCGTATGACTTTATGTACATTTGAAATATTAAATTCAATGTGTTATGCGTCAGGGTGTAATCCAAACAAGAAGAAGGTGAAAGAATGAAATACTTTTCTACGTAACATTTGAAGAGTGGTAAAAGTGGACTTCAAGAAGTATAAAAGTGGGATTTAACACTTTACACTAGGGACAAACCATTTCAGAGTCAGCGAAACAAGCAAACTTACAGAAGTTACAGACATGGAACTTGAAACTAGTTACCTCAAAACTTGTTTTGGCACTTAAAATATCGAAACTAAACATCTAAAAATCGAGTTAATTATATTATTTTCCTTATTTTTTAGGTCAGGAAAAGGAAAATAGAAAGTAAATATGTGGGTTCAAATGTTAAATCAAAAAAATGTTATTATCTATAATACTGTTTCACACATTGTATACTTACAAACCTAGTATGTGAACTCTTTTCATATAAAAAAAAGAAGAAGAAAAAGCCTGGATTTTATCCTTTGCATAATTTAAAGTGTTTGCTAGTGTACGGTTTATTATTTAAAGTTCACGGGGTTCATGCAATAGATAACAAAAGGAATGTTGTGTTACATAACAATGGAATATGCTATAGTAGAAATACTAGAAGGATACCTCCAACCCACATAGAGTGGAAAATAATGCAAAATTATTATTGTGTAGATTTAACAAAATTATAATAATAATAACAACACATAATAACATAATAATAAAATTAATTTATTATGTAGATATTACCTAGAATAGGTACCTACCTAGATTATAATTTTTACTGAATGTCGGGAAAATTCTGTTGTACCTATTTACCACCCTTAGACTTGGGTTCAGGTGATTTAAGCTGCCCCTGGCCTGTTCAGCTTAACTCGAATGGCCGGCCCTACTGACTCCAGTATTCAATGTTCAGAACGTCTGAGAAACCTTTCCCTCAGAGGGTCTGAAAGTGGACTTCAAGAAGTAATAAAGTGGGATTTAACACGTTACACTTCGGAAGTCGGGAGCTTTCTCCACCTCACACGTTCAAGTGGTCTGACAGATTTTGCCTCCTAACAATAGAGGTTGGACGGAACTTAATAATTTATGTCTGTCAGAGTTGGAGAAGACAAACCGGCCTTAATCGAGACCCCGACATTTTTGTCTCGACTACAAAATTCCTTATTTTAGTGTCACTTGTTTCTGACCTTCACAGAGGAAAATCTCATTTCATAACCCAGGCTTTAGTGCTTAGTGTTCAAAAATCTTGATTGGTAAATTTTTAGGTTGAATCCTATCTGAGGGTACAAAATTTTATCCTCATTGAAATGGGGATTATTGAGATTTTGACCCTATAATAATAGAGCTCCAAGTTTTGGGTGATAGAAAAAAACCCACTTACACCTACTTGAATACCTACAGGTATTTTAGATAGGTACATAGTCACATACTTACCCATATTTTTTGATTACGAAATTTCATGGAACAATTTTTGCCCTGAAAATAAAGGTTGAAAAAGGCGTTCCAAACTGGAAGAAACAAGGTCTATTTTCACATCGACCTTTTTCTTTTATAGGTACTTATAGGCAGGGTGGTATACTGTATTGTATTGTACCTACAGAACTCTAGCTAGGCCGGTGGCTCCCAACCTTTTTCGGTCTCAAACCCCTTTTTCGCGACGTTTTCTGGCCAAACTTTTCCCTTCCCCCGCTGGACATGAACGTAAAAGCATGTGCTTTAAAGTAGTGCAAAAGCCATGAGAGGGAGAGAGAGGGAGAAAGAGGGAGAGAGAGAGAGGGAGAGAGAGAGGGAGAGAGAGAGGGAGAGAGAGGAGTGTAAGAAGGAGAGAGAGAGGAGTGTAAGAAGGAGAGAGAGCCCATATTTGGGCACTGTGAGTGTAAGAAGGAGAGAGAGAGAGAAGGAGAGAGAGAGGGAGAGGGAGAGAGAGAGAGAGGGGGAGGGGGAGAGAGCGAGAGAGAGAGAGAGAGGAGTGTAAGGAGAGAGAAAAGGAACAAGGGAACAAAAAAGAGAAAGAAAGAAAGAAAAGGTTCAGAGTAAAATGGGTGGAGGTTTTAGTTCTTGACCCTCGCAAAACGACCCAAGCTGGTTACATAACGAGTAACTTCTAACTTGACTAACGCGTAGTATTCTACATATCATATTTGTATGAGTGCCGTGTAAATATTGAAGTATGCAATACGCCTCGTGAGTTCTATTCTATCCAATAATACTAGACCAAATCCAATAATGCTTCTTTTTAGTCCGTCCTTCCTTTATTAAATTACAATAGTACCTAATAATAAAAGGTATAGTGGACGGACTATTGTATTCGCTTCGGCGTCGTCTGTCTGTGTGTCTGTCTGACCCCATAGAAGGACTTATGCAAACCTGTTCGACCTATATATCAAATTAAAGGTGTTTTTACCAGGAACACGAAAGTGGTGGTGCAAATTTTCTTCAGAAAACCAAAAAGCCAAAAAAACTGGTTTTCTATCTACCTACCTATCTATCTATCTATTAAATTTATGTGTAGTAATGTGTAGGTATTTACGTACTTGAGCTAGAAACAGACTTACTGGAGAGCAAAGAGCATAGAGCTTTTTGATCTCAGGTTCATGTGGTTTGATTTCGTCGATCTCCTCTACCTGCTCGATGCATTAAGCTCTCCGCTCCACCCTGTATTTAGCTTTACCTATGACGAATTCAATAAATATTCAATTACTTAATTATTAGGTATCTTTTTCTTCTTGTTCCAGGTAAGATGCTCGTACCTATTACAGAATTTACAGAGCATGGCATATCAAATTACCAACCATGATTATTTTTAGTGGCTTTCAGACTGAATCCAAACCTGGTCGACCTATATATCAAATTAAAGGTCTTTTTACCAGGAACACGAAAGTGGTGGTGCAAATTTTGTTCAGAAAACCAAAAAGCCAAAAAAAAACTGGTTTTCTATCTATCTATCTATCTATCAAATTTATAATGTGTAGTAATGTGTAGGTATTTACGTACTTGAGCTAGAAACAGAGTTTCTGGAGAGCAAAGAGCATAGAGCTTTTTGATCTCAGGTTCATGTGGTTTGATTTCGTCGATTTCCTCTACCTGCTCGATGCATTAAGCTCTCCGCTCCACCCTGTTTTTAGCTTTACCTATGACGAATTCAATAAATATTTAATTACCTAATTAGGTATCTTTTTCTTCTTGTTCCAGGTAAGATGTTCGTACCTATTGCAGAATTTACAGAACATGGCATATCAAATTACCAACCATGATTATTTTTAGTGGCTTTCAGACTGAGGTAAGTCAGTATGAAGCTTGAATCATGATGATCAATTGATAATTCCGTTCAGGGAGACAAAAGGTATCAGAAGGAAAAGTTATAAGGCTATCAGGAAAAATAGAAAGTAAAAGATTTTTTTAAAGAAATAGGTAGGTAATTGAAAAAAGAAACAAGGTCTATTTTCACATCGACCTTTTTCTTTTATAGGTACTTATAGGCAGGGTGGTATACTGTATTGTATTGTACCTACAGAACTCTAGCTAGGCCGGTGGCTCCCAACCTTTTTCGGTCTCAAACCCCTTTTTCGCGACGTTTTCTGGCCAAACTTTTCCCTTCCCCCGCTGGACATGAACGTAAAAGCATGTGCTTTAAAGTAGTGCAAAAGCCATTCCGAAGGACATTTTTTTTTATTTTATTTATTTATTTATTTATTTTTAAGAGGTTTGACAGAGGGAACTGTAACTGCTATGGTCTTATCGTCCCGAAATCGAAACTTTATTTTTCAATAAGACAGAACAAATTACATAATATGACAAACAATAATAGGTAGTACAAAAAAGAAGCAATTTCCTTTTTTCCACTTTCTCATTTTAACTTTAAGAAAATAAAATGTCCTGAAAGAAAATAATAAATAGATACCTTGGGATGAACGCGGGACACTTTAGGGAGCCGCACCCCTTAAGCACACTGGTTGGGAATCACTGACGCACAATAAGTACCTTAGTGTAATAGGTTGGGGGAAAAAATCACGTAAAAGCCGTAAAAGAAAATGTAGATGTTCATTACTTTCCAAAAAATAAACGGGGGAAACAAAAACAAAAGGAAAGTAGAAGAAGAGAGAGAGAGAGAGAGGAGTGTAAGAAGGAGAGAGAGATGGAGAGAGAGAGAGAGAGAGAGAGGAGTGTAAGAAGGAGAGAGAGATGGAGAGAGAGAGAGTGAGAGGGAGAGAGAGGGAGAAAGAGGGAGAGAGAGAGAGGGAGAGAGAGAGGGAGAGAGAGAGGGAGAGAGAGGAGTGTAAGAAGGAGAGAGAGAGGAGTGTAAGAAGGAGAGAGAGAGGGAGAGGGAGAGAGAGGAGTGTAAGAAGGAATGACAAACAATAATAGGTAGTACAAAAAAGAAGCAATTTCCTTTTTTCCACTTTCTTATTTTAACTTTAAGAAAATAAAATGTCCTGAAAGAAAATAATAAATAGATACCTTGGCATGAACGCGGGACACTTTAGGGAGCCGCACCCCTTAAGCACACTGGTTGGGAATCACTGACGTACAATAAGTACCTAGTGTAATAGGTTGGGGGAAAAAATCACGTATAAGCCGTAAAAGAAAATAAATGTAGATGTTCATTACTTTCCAAAAAATAAACGGGGGGAAACAAAAACAAAAGGAAAGTAGAAGAAGAGAGAGAGAGGGAGAGAGAGGAGTGTAAGAAGGAGAGAGAGAGGGAGAGAGAGAGAGAGAGAGAGAAAGAGAGAGAGGGAGAGGGAGAAAGAGAGAGAGAGAGAAAGAGAGAGAGAGAGAGAGGGAGAGAAAGAGAGAGAGAAAGAGAGAGAGAGGGAGAGAGAGAGGAGTGTAAGAAAGAGAGGGAGAGAAAGAGAGAGAGAGAGAGAGAGGGAGGGAGAGAGAGAGAGGAGTGTAAGAAGGAGAGAGAGAGAGATGGAGAGAGAGAGAGGGAGAAAGAGAGAGAGGGAGAGAAAGAGAGAGAGGGAGAGAGAGAGGAGTGTAAGAAAGAGAGGGAGAAAAGGAACAAGGGAACAAAAAAGAGGAAGAGAAAGAAAGAAAGAGGTACAGAGTAAAATGGGTGGAGACCCTCGCAAAACGACCCAAGCTTGGTTATGGTTACATAATACTAACTTCTAACTTGACTAACGAGTAGTATTCTAAATATCATATTTGTATGAGTGCCGTGTAAATATTGAGGTATGCAATACGCCACGTGAGTTCTATTCTATCCAATAGTGCTTCTTTTTAGTCCGTCCTTCCTTTATTAAATTACAATAGTAATAATAAAAGGTAGGTATAGTGGACGGACTATTGTATTCGCTTCGGTGTCGTCTGTCACTCTGTCTGTCTGACCCCATAGAAGGACTTATCCAAACCTGGTCGACCTATATATCAAATTAAAGGTCTTTTTACCAGGAACACGAAAATGGTGGTGCAAATTTTGTCCAGAAAACCATAAAGCCAAAAAACCAAAAAAACTGGTTTTGGGGGGATTTTTTTCACATTTTCTCACACAAATGAGCTCTGATCTCGAAATTTGTCGCGACGACCTATGAACTCAAAGCGAGAAAGGTTTAGATAACACTTCAGTCGATCATTTAAGACCGATTTTAGCGTCACCTATGTTAAGCTACGCCGAGAAAGGCCAATAAATGGATGGGTGACATTATATTGGGAATAAAGGGAGAACGGGCTCCAGTCTTGATTTTAAATCATTACATGAAAGTAAAATCAAAAAATCAAATCAAGAATAATAATAAACTGAATAATAAACAAATTAGGTAGGTACAAAGGTATTCTTTAACCATGATCGAATAAACTACGGGCTAAAAAATTCCCGGAGGGACGGACCCAGCTTGTTTGTCTTGCATTCAGCAAGTCACTTCCAATGCAATGTAAATAAACCCCTGCATAAAAAAACCTCAGTAAATGTAGAAAATTAAGCATCTATTTTCCATTAACTTGATCTGTTTCACTGCACAAGTACTAGTTCTGGAAAATCTAGTGCTTGTTTACCAGAGGAGAGTGAAAAGAGTGAAATTGTAAGTTCTATAGGGAATGTGCCTCTAAATTAATGATGGTCCAATAACCACTTTGCACTTGTGCTAAAGTTGGTGCCCTAACTTAGTTTGCTCTTTAGATAGGACCAAGATCAGAGATCAAAAGAAATTGGCAGTTCCTGTTTAGTTTTAAGCAACAACTCTTGCAGATTGGACTCTATCATGTTGTACCATTTACAGCTCGTGTTGACTCTTCCCCCCCCCCCCCCAAATGAGGGTGTACCCTCAAGGGATACCATCACCCACGCCACTGAAGACTTGCGAACAGGTTTTATGGCTCTATTTTAATTTCCCAAATGATCCTAATGATATAAAATATAATACGTTATATCCTCTGTAATACATTATGTGTAATATAATACGTTATAGCCTGCAATGTAATGGCAATTGTCGTAATCGTAAAACCCCAGAGCCCAAAGAGAGAGAGAGAGAGAGGGAGAGGGAGAGAGAAAGTTATAAAATACAAAGAGTAATACAAAAAATTATTATAGTCTTTCCCCCTTTGGTCCTCAAAGGGAGGGAAGAAGTTGGTATTTTGAGATTTTCAAATGACTTTCGACTTCCGCCACGGTCAAAGAGAGCTGTTCCAATGAGAATAGGTCGCACTTTACACTTCACACAAGTTGGACAGCATTAAGCGGAGAAGAACTAGCCGCATAAGGGTAATAACAGAAAAGAACTAGCCGCATAAGGGTAATAACAGAAAAGAACTAGCCGCATAAGGGTAATAATTAATAATAATTGCCTTATACGGATGGTTTTTTTTTTCTGCGTAATGCTGTCCTGTCTAATTATGACGTAAAAATAACGGAAAAATTGCACTACCAATGTATCAACTGTTAAACAGTTAAACTGTTAAACAGTTGATAGGTAGTCTTGTTCTAAGCTGACAGTCTAAATAAAGCACTACTTATACCTAGGCTTATTGGCACAGTTATTCTACTCAAGGGCTTATTGGCACAGTTATTCACTTGCAAAGTGTGGGTACATTGGTGGTGTAGTGGTCAAGGCGCTCGCCTGGTAAACAGGAGGGCGTGGGTTCAATCCCAGCCGAGGTATGGAATTTTATCCTCAATATAATTTGAGAATTTGACCACAATAATAGTAGTAGCCTACTGCTGGAGTAAAGGGACTTTACAGTCCTATGCGAGCAGTATAAATAAGCACTATTATTATTATTATACTTATACTTATCAACATGCCCAATATGTTGTATTGCTACCTGTTTCACAGTTTTGGAAAGGTTGGGGTAGAAAAATTCTGGTGAAACGGCCAGAACAAGTATCCCCAGAAGGCGGAAGTTGGACAGAAGAACTGAAGAGGAGGAGTAAATTTCCAAATCATTAAAAAAAAAAGGAAATTATCGGGAAAATGTGGGAATTTCCTTCCCCCCTCTCTCTCTCTCTCTCTCTCTCTCTCTCTCTCCTTCTCTCTCTCTCTCTCTCTCTCTCGTGCCAATGGCTCCATTTGAAACGTGCCCAGAATACTTAGAATTGTATTGAATTAAAATATTCTGTAACTCAATCTCACTCTTTTTTTTATCGGTTTCTCTCTCTTTCTCTATTTTCCCCACTCACTTTTTCCCTTTCTCACTTCCTTTTCCTATCGGTTTCCGCCCCTCCATATCCCTCTCTCTCTTTCTCTCTCATTCTCCCTATTCTTCCCTCCTTCCCTTTCTCCTTTTTCTCCTCTCTTTTTCTTCTTATCCCTCTCTCCCTTTTTGCTTTGTCTCACTTTCTTTTCTGTGGGTATTTCCTCCCCCTCTCTCTCTCTCTCTCTCTCTCTCTCTCTCTCTCTCTCTCTCTCTCTCTCTCTCTCTCTCCAATGGCTTCATTTGAAACGTGCTTAGAATACCTAAAATTGTATTGAATTAAAATATTCTGTAACTCAATCCCACACTTTTTTTTATCGGTTTCTCTCTCTATTTTTCCCCACTCACTTTTTCCCTTTCTCACTTCCTTTTCCTATCGGTTTCCTCCCCTCCATATCCCTCTCTCTCTCTTTCTCCCTATCCCTCCCTCCTTCCCTTTCTCCTTTTTCTCCTCTCTTGTTCTTTTCATTCCTCCTCCCTTTTTCCTTTGTCTCGCTTTCTTTTCTCTTAATTTCTCTTTCCCTCCGGTTGCTTTCTTAATCTAGAAAAGAAATCTCATTATTCATTGTTTCAAATTGGCTGTAAGAGAGAGGTTCTTGAGGTTTAGTGACCCATATTTGGGCACTGTGACCTATTGATTCAAATAATTGAGGTTCTTGAGGTTTATTTGGGTACCTTGACCTATATTTTTCTAGCCCAATAAATCTTTTTAACCCAATAGTTAACCACCTTCAATTCAATCTAGAAAAGAAATCTCATTATTCATTGTTTCAAATTGGCTGTAAGAGAGAGGTTCTTGAGGTTTAGTGACCCATATTTGGGCACTCTGACCTATTGCTTCAAATTGGTTGTAAGAGTGTCTTGAGATTTGGTGAGCCAATATTTGGGCACTGTGACCTATTGATTCAAATTAATTGAGTTTCTTGAGGTCGAGTGACCTATAATTGGGCACTCTAACCTATAGCTTCAATTAATTGGGTTTCTTGAGGTTTAGCAACCATATTTGGGTACCTTGACCTATATTTTTCTAACCCAATAAATCTTTTTAACCCACAATATTTAACCACCTTCAATTTTTCATCATCAAAAGTAAATAAAGAGTATTACATTTTCCATTTCTCTGTTCCACTAAATTGGCAACTTTTTTTCTCGCTCTCTCTCCCTCTCTCTCACACTCACTCACTCGCTCACTTACTCACTCGCTCACTTACTCACTCGCTCACTTACTCACTCATTCACTCACTTACTCACTCATTCACTTACTCTCTCTTTTCCGCAAAAAACTCACTCAGAGGCTGAGATTTTTTTTTTCCCACCTTCAATTTTTCATCATCAAAAGTAAATAAAGAGTATTACATTTTCCATTTCTCTGTTCCACTAAATTGGCAACTTTTTTTCTCGCTCTCTCTCCCTCTCTCTCACACTCACTCACTCACTCGCTCACTTACTCACTCATTCACTTACTCTCTCTTTTCCACAAAAAACTCACTCAGAGGCTGTAGCTTTTTTTATGAAATTAAATTGTAAACTCAATTAATAATTAATAAATGATTGGTAAATTATCTCTTACCCTCATAAACCGTCAGATGTAGGGACAAACGGCAAACAGCCCCAAATAATGGGTTAAACTTCTCCAAATCTACGAATATTCGAGTGTGTATGGTATTAAGTACTACCTAAGTAGTTGTATTAAGTGCTGAGGAGTAGTCTCAGCTATTCCCTCCATACAAAATGATTGATCATTATATCTTGAATAGAAGTTTCTATCCCCGCCAGCAGTTCTCAATATAATTCTTGAGAAAAGCAACCTCATAAAATTTCTTTTTCATTAAAAAATTTCATCAGTAAATGGTTTCTTAAAATTAAATTGATCCCAAGGGCGAGGTAAACTTAGACCCTTGACAAATGGAGTGTGCTTGAAGGCATGAACTGGTCTTTAGACGATAAAAGTTAAAGCTACTCGATAGCCCGTAAGAGGTAGAGTGCACAACTTATTCCACAAGCACAGAAAGCAGAAAAAACTTCGACTTTGCTGGAATTGAACCCGGGGCTTCCAGTATGCAAGCCCAGTGTGATACACACTCGGCCATGGATGTTACTGAAATACTCAAGCAGACTTTAATGCTTTTTTGCAAAACTTTATGTCACTTTTTCGAGTTAAAAACTTGGAATTCTCTTTGCTGAACGATCTGTGGTACAAGATAAATATTTTAGGAACCACTGATAGATACGTCATGTTACGTCATGTAGGTGCTTTCCATTATCAACGGCTATTCATCTATTCAGCTGCCTTAATCTATCTGCAGTTAGTGTATTAGACAGCGGTATCTACATTCTCCCAAGTAGGTATATTAGATTGCATCTATTCATCTACATTAGGGCCGTATCCAGGATTTTGTCAAGGGGGAGGGTCCAAGAATGCTCCAAATTTTCGGAGTTTGGTCTGTGGTAAAGGACCCTAAATACCGCCCTGATCTACATTGTACTAAGGGTATTAGACGGGCACTTATTTTCTTGGAAGACGTCTTAGCTGTGGAGTTAGGGCTGGGAATTTTCACACAAGGAGTTTTTGATCGATAACTTTGGTGTCCAATTATTGACAGTTTCTCTTTCTATAATATTGAAAGGTTTTATATCAGGAGGGTCTCTTTTATAGAACACCAGCCACAGTTGGGGAGAGATGGTTGAGAAATATTTGAGATTTTATTTGTTTTCCAAAATGTTTGATAGAGAGACTGTAACTGCTGAGGTCTTATCGTCCCGAAAGCGAAGAGAGAAGCAAAACAAGGTAGGAGAAAGCCAGCCGTTCCGAGAACGAACCTTATCTGTTTAAAATCCGGCCCGGGCGGAAATCGAACCCGCAACCTAGGCTTACAAAAGGCAAACGCTATTCTAGTCTCCGGAGTTAGCCTCGCCTAGTGGTTACCTTCCACTCAAAAGTCTCTTGAATTATTCGGCACTAGAAACATGCACAAATGAATTCAATCAGGAAAAACCCGGATCTTTAAAACCTCGTTACAAAAAAAAAAAGAAAAAAAAAAGTCAAAGAGTAATTTCCCCTCTCTACGAGTATGTCCGGAACTGGGGTTAGGTGGCGTACAAAAACTCCACGGAGCTTCCTTCAGATTTGCCACGGAAATTGCAATTTTCAAACCATGTTACCTGCTTATAACATTAAATAGGGGTAGATGAGTAAAAGGTTTATTCATTTTAGATTTAGAATAAGAGGGAGAACAGAATTCAGAGTGCGGGATTGAGTGCGAAGGGCATCCACTCGTAAAATTTTGTAGTCATTAGTCAAAATCAAATGTCAGCCCAAAAGCAATCACCCTAGGGCTGATTGAGGGCTGACGAAAAACGCCGACCCCGTCTGAACACGGGAAAAAGGTGAAGGAAAAGAAAAAAAGATTAAATTATTATTTTTTATATATTTTTAAAGGGCCGATAACTGGTACCCTTAACCCATTTGTATGTTTGTGTGTAATCTGTATTATCTTCATTACTCGTCTTTATTGTATAAGCTTTCCGGTCGAGATTTTCAAGGTCAAGCAAATATCCTGCCCTATGGAGTCCATTTCTCTCTCTCTCTCTCTCTCTCGCTCTCGCTCTTTCCATTTCTGACCTTTCCTCTCCCAAAGTCCCTCTGTTCCTCTCTCTCTTTCCTCTCCCCCTCTATAATTTTTCTACCTCTCTCTTCTCTTTCTACCCTTCACTCTGCCAACTTTACTCCAATCATATCTCTTTTCTCCCCACCCCTCTTTGCCTCTCTCTCCTCCTCTTCCTCTTTAACCATTTCTCTCTGTCTCTTTCTCTCTCCTCCTCTTCCTCTTTACCCAGTTCTCTCTCTTTCTTTCTCTCTCTCTAACATCTGCTTAAGGCGACAATGAGTGGGATTATTCTAAGAGTGAAAAAGGGAGAGGGAGAGAGAGAGAGAAAGAGAGAGAGAGAGGGAGAGAGAGAAAATCCTTGAAATTTTACTCCAGGAGGTCTGTTTTAGCTCTTACTAAGATTCCTTTTAGACCATCTTCCTCTCTCTCTCTCTTCCTTCCTTTCTCTCTTTATCCCCCTGTCTTCTTCCCACACATCTTTCTCCTATCTTTCTCTACCTCATCTTCCATCAATTTCTTTATCTCTTACTTTTCCTCTCTTTTTTTTTTCACTCTCCCCTCCCCTCTTTCTCTTATAACTTCCTTACTCTATCTCTCTCTCTCTCTTTCTCGCTCTTGCAAAAATGCCCGTTTTCTCTCTCTCTCATCTCTCTCTTCTTCCTCTCTCTCTCTTTCTCTAGAATTTTTTATCCCTTATATCTTCCTCTTTCTGTCTCTCTCGTTCTCACGCTCTCACTCACTCCGTTGAAAGCAATTCTTATCTTAGTTTATCCTTTCAATTTGAAACGAGAAACAAAGTTGTTTAAAATGACTCAAATTTCCATATTGAGAGAAACAATCTCGCGAGAGAGAGAGAGAGGGAGAGAGAGAGAGAGAGAGAGAGAGAGAGAGAGAGAGAGAGATAGGAATAAAGATCTTCGTTCTTCCATTATTGAAATGTAAGCTAACAGCAAAAAGAATGTAAATTCTTTGTGGTGGTAAAACACTCCTATTAGAATTTAGCCTGCTTTCCTTTCAAGGTAAATTCTTTGTCTCTTTCTCTTCCTCTTTCTATCTCTCTCTCTTTCTCTCTCTTTCCATATGGCACTGATTGATTTCCCATTATTTACACTATTACCTCTCTTTCTCTCTCTCTCCCTCTCTTCCGCACTCTTTTTTTCTCTCGCTCCCTCTCTGTTTCTCTCTCTCTCTCTCTATCTCTTTCTCACTATTTGAGAAACAAACACGCGCGAGAGAGAGAGAGAGAGAGAGAGAGAGAGAGAGAGAGAGAGAGAGAGAGAGATAGGAATAAAGATCTTCGTTCTTCCATTATTGAAATGTAAGCTAACAGCAAAAAGAATGTAAATTCTTTGTGGTGGTAAAACACTCCTATTAGAATTTAGCCTGCTTTCCTTTCAAGGTAAATTCTTTGTCTCTTTCTCTTCCTCTTTCTATCTCTCTCTCTTTCTCTCTCTTTCCATATGGCACTGATTGATTTCCCATTATTTACACTATTACCTCTCTTTCTCTCTCTCCCTCTCTTCCGTACTCTGTTTTCTCTCGCTCCCTCTCTGTTTCTCTTTCTCTCTCTATCTCTTTCTCACTATTTTCTTTTCATATCTCTCAATCTCTTCAATTCCTCATGTCAATCTCTTTTTCTTCAGCTGTCTGTCCTCTTACTCTTTTGTCTTCATTTTTTGCCTCTCTCTCTCTCTCTCTCTCTCTCTCTCATTCTCTCGTATATTGTCTCTTTTTCCTCTCTCCATTTTCTTCTGTCTCCTTTCGATATTGCTGTTTCTCTTTCTCTCTCTCTCTCTCTCTCTCTCTCTCTCTCTCTCCCTTTCCTTCGTTTCTCTATTTTTTTGTCTCTCTCATTCTCTCAGATACTGTCTTTTTTCTCCGTCTCATCTTTTTCTCCTCCGTCTCATTTTGACATTGCTCTCTCTTTCTCCCTCTCTTTCCTCTCCCTCGATCCATCCTCTCTCTCTCCCTCCTTCCTCTCTTTCTCTCTCTCTCCCTAACTTTCCCTCTCCCCTCTCTCTTTCCCTCTCCTTCCCCTCCCTCTATCCATCCTCTCTCTCCTTCCCCTCCCTCTATCCCCTTTCTCTCCATTACTCCCCCTGTTTTCTTCCCTCCTCTGTATCCTGTTTCTCTTTCCCTCCTCTCCCCCTTCTTTCTCCTCCTACTTCTCATCAGAAATCATCTCTACAGCTCCAAACGCACGTACAGTAACTAAATACAAGGACTTCCATAACGACTTGATGGCTACGTAGGTACTTGATAAAGTACTACTTGATATTATCAACTCAAAGTGCTACTTGATATTTAGATAAAAGACCACTACACACGGTAGGTCAATTTGGCTCCAGTCTTTTATCCTGTATGTACTTGATATATCGAGTTAAAGTAGGTAGGTACTACTTGATATAAAAACTTAAAGTAAAGTACCTACTATGTACTTGATATCTTGGGAAATGACCACTACACACAGTAGGTCCAATCCATTATACACAAAAAGTCCAATCTGAGGCTTAGGTGTAAGGGCAGACAGCCCTAAAGGATGTGGGTTAAGCTTATACGAATCTACAAGTCCATGGTACTCGTACCCATGATGTACATACATAGATTGAAGTCAAAATATAATGATGTTTACACCCGACAATTCCACGAACTACAATTTTCAGTCCACTTGGCTTTTCGGATTTGTCGTGAGTGAACACCATTATTTGACTCAAGTCCATGAGATGCACTGAGAAGAAAATTAGGTGCCGGAAGCCAAATAGAGTGACTGGGTTCCAGAATTCCAACGTTGAAGTCTATATTGGGAACTACGGCGACTCTATCTAGCAACCTACTCGTAAATCGGGGGAAGTAACCCAATAATAGAGTTTTTCCACCCTAACTTGTGGCAGCCTATCACTAATTTGTGTGAACAAAAACCACCACGTCCATTAATTTGGCTCCGTTATGTATTTTAAATTTTTGACCTATCTTTTTGGACTGGGACAGTCAAAGTCAAAGTGACACATCGTGTGTAGGGGCCTCAAGAGAAACGAACACTCAACTGCATTGTCTGTGTCAATAGTTGTGGGTTGTGTGGGGGGCACTTTGACTGCATTAAGTCATGAAGTGTGGGAGTCTGGGGGTTCTGGAAATCTGGACCGGAATACTTAATTCTGTGGTTCCCAACCTATTTCAGACTAGTACCGCTTTAACCTGCCTCGGTAGTGTAGTGGTCAAGGAGCTCGTCTGGTAACAGGAGCGTGGGTTCAATGCCAGACGAGGTATGGAATTCTTCCCTTAGCACAATTTGAGAAAGCCTACAGCTGGAGTAAAGGGACTTTTCAGTCCTTTATCCTCTTCGCGCCCAAGTTCAATTTTCGTTTTTTAGTGCTATGTGCCGTGTCTTCGCACGAGGACACAGTATTTTTTTTTTTTTTTTCACACTAAATAATCAGCTGATATAAAATGGTATATTTTTTTTTATCATCCAGAGAGGGCACCACTGATGTTAGGAGCAAAATAATTACTAATTTGATCGAAAGAAACGAGTTTCAAGTTTTATCTCGGCCATTTGGAATTAAGTTTGTTTGTTTCGGCATAACTCTCTCAATTCTTTAGGTGTTGCTTTTCCTTAGAATTGTTGACTTGGGTGCGCATTTGCGCCATCAAACTTTGGTAGTTAGGAGCGCAATAATTGCGGATATACCGTTACTTTTTTCTTTCAGCTTTTTTTTTTTGTTGTTGTCTTGTTGTTTTTTACCTCATTTCCCGTTCTCTTGCGTTGTGCCATTTTTTCTCTTCTCCTCCTCCTCCTCCTTCTTCTTCCTTTCTCTCTTTTTTTTATTTTTTAGAAAAAAAACTTCATTTTTTTCCCTGTTGCAAACTTTCTTCACTTTCTTTTTCTCTCTCCTGAACGCTGTCTCTCGCTTCTCTTTTTTCCCTTCCGTCTCTCTCTCTCTCTCTTTCTCTCTCTCTCTCTCTCGCTTTGTTGGCATGTAAATTATCTTTTTTCCCCTTGTTAGTAATATTCTTTTTTCACTTATTACTTCTGTTGTATACCTATCAGTCGCGTAGGGGTACCATTGGGCGAGTAGAGAGCTTCTTCACAACTTTTGCGCGTATCACATGATTGCTTAGTACCTCCGTTACCACCTTTTTTTTTAAATAGGTTTGATAGAGGGAACTGTAACTGCTATGGTCTTATCGTCCCGCAATCGAAGAGAGAAGGTCGACAGGATAGGAGAAAGCCAGCCGTTCCGAGGACGAACATTGTCCGTTCAGGATATGTATAATTCACCCTGGCCGGGAATTGAGATATAGCGCTTTTTTTTAGAGGTTTGACAGAGGGAACTGTAACTGCTATGGTCTTATCTGCTATGCTCTTTCTCTCTCTCTCTCTCGCTTTGTTGGCATGTAAATTATCTTTTTTCCCCTTGTTAGTAATATTCTTTTTTTCACTTATTACTTCTGTTGTATACCTATCAGTCGCGTAGGCGTACCATTGGGCGAGTAGAGAGCTTCTTCACAACTTTTGTGGGTATCACATGATTGCTTAGTACCTCCGTTACTACTTTTTTTTAAATAGGTTTGATAGAGGTAACTGCAACTGCTATGGTCTTTCGTCCCGCAGTGAATTGAAGAGTGTGGCGAACAACAGAAATGAGTGGCTTCACAGACAAGGCCTAGCCTTTAGATATTGATGATGATCCTCTTCGCGCCCAAGTTCAATTTTCGTGCACGAGGACACAGTTTTTTTTTTTTTCACACTTGAGTGCGCCAATGCACTTTTTGGGTACTTTTACATCGGAATAGGACTCTACCTCGAAAAAAATTGTCATTTGGTTGTGCCCCATTACCTAGCTGATATAAAATGGTATTTTTTTTTTATATCATCCAGAGAGGGCAGCACTGATGTTAGGAGCAAAATAATTACTAATTTGATCGAAAGAAACGAGTTTCAAGTTTCATCTCGGCCGTTTTTAATTTAGTTTGTCTGTCGGCATAACTCTCTCAATTCTTTAGGTGTTGCTTTTTCCTAGAATTGTTGACTTGGGTGCGCATTTGCGCAATCGAACTTTGGTAGTTAGAAGCGCAATTGCGGATATACCGCTACATTTTTCTTTCAGCTTGTTTTTGTTGTTGTCTTGTTATTTTTTACCTCATTTCCCGTTCTCTTGCGTTGTGCCATTTTTTTCTCTTCTTCTCCTCCTCCTTCTTCTTCTTCCTTTCTCTCTTTTTTTAGAAAAAAAACTTCATTTTTTCCCTGTTGCAAACTTTCTTCACTTTCTTTTTCTCTCTCCTGAAAATGGCAATTGTCGTAATCGTAAAACCCCAGAGCCCAGAGAGAGAGAGAGAGAGAGAGAGAGAAAGAGAAACAGAGAGAGAGAAAGAAAGAGAGACAGAGAGAGAGAGAGAGAAAGAGAGACAGAGAGAGAGAGAGAGACAGAGAGAGAGAAAGAGAGACAGAGAGAGAGAGAGAGAGAGAAAGAGAGAGAGAAAGAGAGAGAGAGGGAGAGAGAAAGTTGTAAAATACAAAGAGTAATACAAAAAATTATTATAGTCTTTCCCTCTTTGGTCCTCTAAGAGGGAAGAAGTTGGTATTTTGAGATTTACAAGTGACTTTCGACTTCCGCCACGGTCAAAGAGAGCTGTTCCAATGAGAATAGGTCGCACTTTACACTTCACACAATTTGGACAGCATTAAGCGGAGAAGAACTAGCCGCATATTGCTACCTGTTTCACAGTTTTGGAAAGGTTGGGGTAAAAAAATTCTGGTAAAACGGCCAGAACAAGTATCCCCAGAAGGCGGAAGTTGGACAGAAGAACTGAAGAGGAGGAGTAAATTTCCAAATCATTTAAAAAAAGGAAATTATCGGGAAAATGTGGGAATTTCCTTCCCCCCTCTCTCTCTCTCTCTCTCTCTCTCTCCAATGGCTTCATTTGAAACGTGCTTAGAATACCTAGAATTGTATTGAATTAAAGTATTATGTAACTCAATCTCACTCTTTTTTTTATCGGTTTCTCTCTCTCTCTCTATTTTTCCCCACTCACTTTTTCCTTTTTTCACTTCCTCTCCCTCTCTCTCTCTTTCTCCCTCCCTCTTTCTCCCTTACTCCGTATCTCTCTTTCTCCCTACCTCTCTCTCTTTCTCCCTCTTTCTCATTCTCCCTATCCCTCCCTCCCTTTCTCCTCTCTCTTTTACACTATCCTTTTCTTCTTAATTTCTCTTTTCCTCCGGTTATTTTTTTAATCTAGAAAAAAATCTCATTATTCAGTGCTTTAAATGGGGTATAAGTAGGCTTGCCAAATATCCGAAATGTCGATTTCGGGACGTTTGGCAAGCCTAGGTATAAGAGTGTCTTGAGATTTGGTGACCCATACTCACTCGCTCACTTACTCACTCGCTCACTTACTCACTCGCTCACTTACTCACTCGCTCACTTACTCACTCGCTCACTTACTCACTCGCTCACTTACTCACTCGCTCACTTACTCACTCGCTCACTTACTCACTCGCTCACTTACTCACTCGCTCACTTACTCACTCATTCACTCACTTACTCACTCATTCACTTACTCTCTCTTTTCCGCAAAAAACTCACTCAGAGGCTGAGATTTTTTTTTTCTCAATAAATCATTTTTTATTTATTTTTAAACATATACAATCATTCTCTATTACTGATTTTACTCCTTGTCTAAACTGTAGACATAATTGTCTACAATTGTGGCGACTAAGGAGGGGTTCAGTGTATGTAGCTTTTTTTATGAAATTAAATTGTAAACTCAATTAATAATTAATAAATGATTGGTAAATTATCTCTTACCCTCATAAACCGTCAGATGTAGGGACAAACGGCAAACAGCCCCAAATAATGGGTTAAACTTCTCCAAATCTACGAATATTCGAGTGTGTATGGTATTAAGTACTACCTAAGTAGTTGTATTAAGTGCTGAGGAGTAGTCTCAGCTATTCCCTCCATACAAAATGATTGATCATTATATCTTGAATAGAAGTTTCTATCCCCGCCAGCAGTTCTCAATATAATTCTTGAGAAAAGCAACCTCATAAAATTTCTTTTTCATTAAAAAATTTCATCAGTAAATGGTTTCTTAAAATTAAATTGATCCCAAGGGCGAGGTAAACTTAGACCCTTGACAAATGGAGTGTGCTTGAAGGCATGAACTGGTCTTTAGACGATAAAAGTTAAAGCTACTCGATAGCCCGTAAGAGGTAGAGTGCACAACTTATTCCACAAGCACAGAAAGCAGAAAAAACTTCGACTTTGCTGGAATTGAACCCGGGGCTTCCAGTATGCAAGCCCAGTGTGATACACACTCGGCCATGGATGTTACTGAAATACTCAAGCAGACTTTAATGCTTTTTTGCAAAACTTTATGTCACTTTTTCGAGTTAAAAACTTGGAATTCTCTTTGCTGAACGATCTGTGGTACAAGATAAATATTTTAGGAACCACTGATAGATACGTCATGTTACGTCATGTAGGTGCTTTCCATTATCAACGGCTATTCATCTATTCAGCTGCCTTAATCTATCTGCAGTTAGTGTATTAGACAGCAGTATCTACATTCTCCCAAGTATCTACATTCTCCCCATCCGTGGCACAAGCTCTGCTTATACGGATGGGTATACCATTTATAAAAAAAATGTATGTTCTGAGTTTTTTATCGATCAAAAATAAATGGAAACTTGTTAATAATAATAATATTAGATTGCATCTATTCATCTACATTAGGGCCGTATCCAGGATTCAAGAATGCTTCAAATTTTCGGAGTTTGGTCTGTGGTAAAGGAGAAAAATGAAGCTTCGAGGGGGGCCCGGGCCTCTGCCCCCTTAAATACGGCCCTGATCTACATTGTACTAAGGGTATTAGACGGGCACTTATTTTCTCGGAAGACGTCTTAGCTGTGGAGTTAGGGCTGGGAAATTTCAAACAAGGAGTTTTTGATCGATAACTTTGGTGTCCAATTATTGACAGTTTCTCTTTCTATAATTGAAAGGTTTTATATCAGGAGGGTCTCTTTTAATAGAACACCAGCCACAGTTGGGGAGAGATGGTTGAGAAATAGGTATTTGAGATTTTATTTATTTTCCAAAATGTTTGATAGAGAGACTGTAACTGCTAAGGTCTTATCGTCCCGAAAGCGAAGAGAGAAGCAAAACAGGGTAGGAGAAAACCAACCGTTCCGAGAACGAACCTTATCTGTTTAGGATAAAACCCGGCCTGGGCGGAAATCGAACCCGCAACCTAGGCTTACAAAAGGCAAACGCTATTCTAGTCTCCGGAGTTAGCCTCGCCTAGTGGTTATCTTCCACTCAAAAGTCTCTTAAATTATTCGGCACTAGAAACATGCACAAATGAATTCAATCAGGAAGTACCCGGATCTCTAAAACCTCATTAAGATTTACAAAAAAAAAGAAAAAAAAAAAGTCAAAGAGTAATTTCCCCTCTCTACGAGTATCTCCGGAACTGGGGTTAGGTGGCGTACAAAAACTCCACGGAGCTTCCTTCAGATTTGCCACGGAAATTGCAATTTTCAAACCATGTTACCTGCTTATAACATTAAATAGGGGTAGATGAGTAAAAGGTTTATTCATTTTAGATTTAGAATAAGAGGGAGAACAGAATTCAGAGTGCGGGATTGAGTGCGAAGGGCATCCACTCGTAAAATTTTGTAGTCATTAGTCAAAATCAAATGTCAGCCCAAAAGCAATCACCCTAGGGCTGATTGAGGGCTGACGAAAAACGCCGACCCCGTCTGAACACGGGAAAAAGGTGAAGGAAAAGAAAAAAAGATTAAATTATTATTTTTTATATATTTTTAAAGGGCCGATAACTGGTACCCTTAACCCATTTGTATGTTTGTGTGTAATCTGTATTATCTTCATTACTCGTCTTTATTGTATAAGCTTTCCGGTCGAGATTTTCAAGGTCAAGCAAATATCCTGCCCTATGGAGTCCATTTCTCTCTCTCTCTCGCTCTCGCTCTCTCCATTTCTGACCTTTCCTCTCCCAAAGTCCCTCTGTTCCTCTCTCTCTTTCCTCTCCCCCTCTATAATTTTTCTACCTCTCTCTTCTCTTTCTACCCTTCACTCTGCCAACTTTACTCCAATCATATCTCTTTTCTCCCCACCCCTCTTTGCCTCTCTCTCCTCCTCTTCCTCTTTAACCATTTCTCTCTCTTTCTTTCTTTCTTTCTCTTTCTCTCTCTCTCTCTCTCTCTCTCTCTCTCTCTCTCTCTCTCTCTCTCTCTCGCTCTCTCCATTTCTGACCTTTCCTCTCCCAAAGTCCCTCTGTTCCTCTCTCTCTTTCCTCTCCCCCTCTATTTCTTCCTCTCTCTCCTCTTTCTACCCTTCACTCTACCAACTTTACTCCAATCATATCTCTTTTCTCCCCACCCCTCTTTGCCTCTCTCTCCTCCTCTTCCTCTTTAACCATTTCTCTCTCTTTCTTTCTTTCTTTCTCTCTCTCTAACATCTGCTTAAGGCGACAATGAGTGGGATTATTCTAAGAGTGAAAAAGGGAGAGGGAGAGAGAGAGAGAAAGAGAGAGAGAGAGGGAGAGAGAGAAAATCCTTGAAATTTTACTCCAGGAGGTCTGTTTTAGCTCTTACTAAGATTCCTTTTAGACCATCTTCTCTACCAACTTTACTCCAATCATATCTCTTTTCTCCCCACCCCTCTTTGCCTCTCTCTCCTCCTCTTCCTCTTTAACCATTTCTCTCTGTCTCTTTCTCTCTCCTCTTCTTCCTCCTTACCCATTTCCCTCTCTTTCTTTCTTTCTCTCTCTCTCTAACATCTGCTTAAGGCGACAATGAGTGGGATTATTCTAAGAGTGAAAAAGGGAGAGGGAGAGAGAGAGAGAGAGAGAGAAAATCCTTGAAATGTTACTCCAGGAGGTCTGTTTTAGCTCTTACTAAGATTCCTTTTAGACCATCTTCCTCTCTCTCTCTCTCTTCCTTCCTTTCTCTCTTTATCCCCCTGTCTTCTTCCCACACATCTTTCTCCTATCTTTCTCTACCTCATCTTCCATCAATTTCTTTATCTCTTACTTTATCTATATCTCTTTTTTTCACTATCCCCTCCCCCCTTTCTCTTATAACTTCCTTACTCTATCTCTCTCTCTCTTTCCCGCTCTTGTAAAAATACCCGTTTCTCTCTTTATCCCCCTGTCTTCTTCCCACACATCTTTCTCCTATCTTTCTCTACCTCATCTTCCATCAATTTCTTTATCTCTTACTTTTCCTCTCTTTTTTTTTTCACTCTCCCCTCCCCTCTTTCTCTTATAACTTCCTTACTCTATCTCTCTCTCTCTCTTTCTCGCTCTTGCAAAAATGCCCGTTTTCTCTCTCTCTCATCTCTCTCTTCTTCCTCTCTCTCTCTTTCTCTAGAATTTTTTATCCCTTATATCTTCCTCTTTCTGTCTCTCTCGTTCTCACGCTCTCACTCACTCCGTTGAAAGTAATTCTTATCATAGTTTATCCTTTCAATTTGAAACAAGAAACAAAGCTGTTTAAAATGACTCAAATTTCCATATTGAGAGAAACAATCTCGCGAGAGAGTGAGAGAGAGGGAGAGAGAGAGAGAGAGAGAGAGAGAGAGAGAGAGATAGGAATAAAGATCTTCGTTCTTCCATTATTGAAATGTAAGCTAACAGCAAAGAATGTAAATTCTTTGTGGTGGTAAAGCACTCCTATTAGAATTTAGCCTGCTTTCCTTTCAAGGTAAATTCTTTGTCTCTTTCTCTTCCTATCTCTCTCTCTTTCTCTCTTTTTCCATATGGCACTGATTGATTTCCCATTATTTACACTATTACCTCTCTTTCTCTCTCTCTCCCTCTCTTCCGCACTCTTTTTTTCTCTCGCTCCCTCTCTGTTTCTCTCTCTCTCTCTCTATCTCTTTCTCACTATTTTCTTTCCATATCTCTCAAGCTCTTCAATTTCTCATGTCAATCTCTTTTTCTTCAGCTGTCTGTCCTCATTTTTTTGCCTCTCTCTCTCTCTCATTCTCTCGTATATTGTCTCTTTTTCCTCTCTCCATTTTCTTCTGTCTCCTTTCGATATTGCTGTTTCACTTTCTCTCTCTCTCTCTCCCTTTCCTTCCTTTCTCTATTTTTTTGTCTCTCTCATTCTCTCAGATACTGTCTTTTTTCTCCGTCTCATATTTTTCTCCTCTGTCTCATTTTGACATTGCTCTCTCTTTCTCCCTCTCTTTCCTCTCCCTCGATCCATCCTCTCTCTCACCCTCCTTCCTCTCTTTCTCTCTCTCCCTAACTTTCCCTCTCCCCTCTCTCTTTCCCTCTCCTTCCCCTCCCTCTATCCCCTCTCTGTCCATTACTCCCCCTGTTTTCTTCCCTCCTCTGTATCCTATTTCTCTCCCCCTTTCTTTCTCTTTCTACTTCTCATCAGAAATCATCTCTACAGCTCCAAACGCACGTACAGTAACTAAATACAAGGACTTCCATAACGACTTGATGGCTATGTAGGTACTTGATAAAGTACTACTTGATATTATCAACTCAAAGTGCTACTTGATATTTAGAGAAAAGACCACTACACACGGTGGGTCCATTTGATTCCAGTCCATTATACACGAAAAGCCCACTCCGAGGCTTAGGCTATTAGACACTCACTATCAGGTAGACCTCACAGGTACGTACACCTGATCAGGCTCGCCTTTCAGGTCTACCTGATACCTGATGAGCACACTTGTCTACCTGATAGTGAAAGTTGGCCTTAGGCGTAGGGGCAAGCAGCTCTAAAGGATGGATTAAGCTTATATACGAAGCTAAGAGTAAAAAAAAATTAATGGTCTATTAATTTGGTCCATTTATTTTGACCCATCTTTTTGGACAAAGGACTGGGGTCAAATTGACTCATCGTTCTGGTGTGTAGTATCTTTTTGGACTGGGGACAATCAAAGTCAAATGGACAAGTTCTCATCGTGTGTAGGTGCCTTAAGAGAAACGAACACTCAACTGAATTGTCTGTGTCAATAGTTGTGGGTTGTGTGGGGGACACTTTGATTGCATCAAGTCATGAAGTGTGGGAGTCTGAGGGTTCTGGAAATCTGGACCGGAATACTTCATTCTGTGGTTCCCAACCTATTTCAGACTAGTACCGCTTCAACCTGCCTCGGTCATGTTGGTCAAAACGCTCGCTTGGTAAACAGGAGGGCGCGTGTTCAATCCCAGCCGAGGTATGGAATTCTTCCCTTAGTATAATTTGAGAAAGCCTACTGCTGGAGTAAAGGGACTTTTCAGTCCTTTATCCCAGTAGTGTCTGATCCCAGAATGGGCGGCTACACCCCTTCCCTGTAGCGTCTGTCTCAGAATGAGCGGCTAAACCAGGGGGAGGTCTACGGGGAGAATCCCCATCCCCCTCCTGCGCGCTCAGTATGCCCTACTCTCTTCTCTTTTTTTCCCTTCCCTCTCTCTCTCTCTCTCTCTCTCTCTCTCTCTCTCTCTCTCTCTCTCGCTTTGTTGGCATGTAAATTATCTTTTTTTCCCTTGTTAGTAATATTCTTTTTTTCACTTATTACTTCTGTTGTATATCTATCAGTCGCGTAGGGGTACCATTGGGCGAGTAGAGAGCTTCTTCACAACTTCTGCGGGTATCACATGATTGCTCAGTACCTCCGTTACTACTTTTTTTTTTCAATAGGTTTGATAGAGAGAACTGCAACTGCTTAGGTCTTAATGGTCCCGCAATCAAAGAGAGAAGGTCGACAGGATAGGAGGAAAGCCAGCCGTTCCGAGGACGAACATTGTCCGTTCAGGATATAATACACCCTGCCCGGGAATTGAGATATAGCGCTTTTTTTAGAGGTTTGACAGAGGGAACTGTAACTGCTATGGTCTTATCGTCCCGAAATCGAAGAGAGAAGGAAGACAGGATAGGAGAAAGCCAGCCGTTCCGAGAATGAACATCAGGATGAAATCCGCCCCGGGCGGGAATCGAACCCGCGGCCTAGCGCTTACAAGGCAGATGCACTACTAACTAAACTAACTAGGCTGGCTGATATAGCGCTTACAAGGTAGACGCCCTACAACTCCAAGCTAACTAGGCTGGAGTCTAAACTTTAAAAAATGTTTGTTTTTTTTTTTTTAGAGAGAGAGAGAGAGAGAGAGAGAGAGAGAGAGAGAGAGAGAGAGAGAGAGAGGTTTGACAGAGGGAACTGTAACTGCTAGGGTCTTATCGTCCCGAAATCGAAGAGAGAAGGAAGACAGGATAGGAGAAATCCAGCCGTTCCGAGAACGAACATTATCCCATCAGGATAAAATCCACCCCGGGCGGGAATCGAACCCGCGGCCTAGCGCTTACAAGGCAGACGCACTAGCAACTAAGCTAACTAGGCTGGCAGCATTTCTTCTTGATCGACCAATTTCAGTATTTTTTATGTCTCTAAACTCTCTAATCAAAATCAGACCGTGCTGAAAAGTCAGAAACAACAGAACCAAAACGGTTCTCATCAAGAAATTGTAAGTAATCAAGCAAAGACAAAATGTGCATACCAGCGAAAATAAAAGCGCAAAAATAGAACGAAAGAAGAAGAAGGAGGAGGAAGAGGCGAAGAAGAAATGGAAGAAGAAGAAGAGAACCAAAACGGTACTAATCAGCAAATTGTAAGTAATCAAGCAAAGACAAAATGTTAAAACCAGCGAAAATAAAAGCGCAAATAAATAGAAAGAAGAAGAAGAAAGACAAAAATGTTAAAACTAGCGAAAATAAAAGCGCAAATAAATAGAAAGAAGAAGAAGAAAGAAAAATAATAAAAAGTAAAAAGAAAGCAAAAAGATGAATGAGCACAAATGAGGCGAAAGGAACAGCGGAGACAGCCTGCACTAGCAACGAATCAGAATGGTAATCCTTGGAAAATGTGAAAAATATTTAAAAATAAATCTCTATATAGCAGCGAAACGGGAGAAATGAGCAGAAACAAAAGGAGAAACAAAATGAAGAATAAACAACTCGAAGGAAGAGGAGAAGGAATAAGAAGAAGAAAGAAAAATAATAAAAAGTAAAAAGAAAGCAAAAAGATGAATGAGCACAAATGAGGCGAAAGGAACAGCGGAGACAGCGCGCACTAGCAACGAATCAGAATGGTAATCCTTGGAAAATGTGAAAAATATTTAAAAATAAATCTCTATAGCAGCGAAACGGGAGAAATGAGCAGAAACAAAAGGAGAAACAAATGAAGAATAAACAACTCGAAGGAAGAGAAGAGGAGGAATGAAAAGAAAGGAGTTATCAGGGCCTGATATAATCAGGGTTGGAGAACCGGACCAAAGGTATAGTTCATCCAGATCAATGTGGCAGCAATGAGTCATCAACCCAAAATTGCAGGAAATCCTTACATTGTTGCAATTGAGGTAAAGGTCTATTTTTGATAAACTCGCTCTTTTTTTTAAGTTAAGCAAGGTTTATAAACTTATCTGTAAACTTTACCTATGAAATATATAAGACCTTGTTTAGACTGCGGGAGTAAAGGGACTTTTCAGTCTCATTCTGGCAGGATAAACAAGGTATATTCTAAGGAAATTTTGTGCACTTTAATTGATTTCCACCAAAAATTCCGTAGGACGCACGGTTTAGGAGTTATAAGCGAAAAACTGAAAAAAAAGTGCGAAATTCCGGCCGTTTTCTGGCGGTTTTTCCGCCGCCAAAAGTTCTCCCCTCAACTCTCGAGGTCTCAATTTTAGTATGACACTTCCTCCACCATACCTAACGATTCTATGAAAAAAAAAGTCCTTCTATGGAGTTTTTAGTATGACACTTCCTCCACCATACCTAACGATTCTATGAAAAAAAAAAAGTCCTTCTATGGAGTCAGATTTTAGTATGACACTTCCTCCACCATACCTAACGATTCTATGAAAAAAAAAAAGTCCTTCTATGGAGTCAGACAGACAGACAGACAGAGTGACAGACGACACCGAAGCTAATACAATAGTCCGTCCCTTTTACCTTTTTATTACTATGTATTGTAATAATAAAGGAAGGAATTTTTTTTTTTTTTTTTTTTTTTTTTTTTTTAATCAACACATCACAAGCACAATGTTCTCAGAACAATCTTCCTCGTCTAGCGTGGATAGCTAAAGTTTGTGTCGGCTGAGCTGAGGAGGAATCAGCTCCGGCATGGTAATTTCAATCATGATCTTCTCTTTTTTAACACTTTCTGCTTTTTCAAAATCCAATATCCAATCTCCAGTTTCATGTTTCATAGGCATTTCTTTTCTGTTGTTTTCTCCAAGGATCTTGACTTATTTTTTTTTTTTCTTTTGAAGTCCCTACGGGACCCAATAGACCGAAAACATCTCCCGGGATAAGGAGACAACTTTACAAAGCCAACGGTCTTCGGAGCGGATGAGCTGCGTAGAGAGGGCAATCTCTTGTCCTGAAGGTGGGAAACTGCCTTCAAAGGCGGAGGAATCAGTCCAACTGATGAACGGCATGAGGATGCAGAAGGCAATGTGGAACCCACTGCATTAAAGATCTGAAGATATCCCGAATTAGAAACCCTCAATGATGAACACGCCAGATAATTTGAATCTTACTGATCATGGGACTCGGAAACCAAGATCCGGCAGGTTTAGATCCAAGGCTACACAGGTCGTCAGCATGCGAAATCCTTGTGAAAATCAAAACCCAAACAATGACAATATTAAAATTGGAACGTGGAATGCGAGGACAATGCTGAAGGCTGGAAAGTTAGAAGAAGTGAAAGATCAAATGAAGAAAGCCAACCTCAATATCCTTGGAATATGTGAAACAAGATGGGCCGGAAATGGTGATTTCAAGTCTGATGAGTTTCGAGTAATACACAGTGGCGGTGAAAGAAGAGGGAGGAACGGTGTGGCAGTGATTTTACGAGGGAAATGGAAGGACAATGTTCTCAACACGTACCATTTAAACGACAGAATTCTAATGATAAAGTTAGAAGCTAAACCAACAAACATCTACATAATCCAGGTTTATCTACCTACCTCCAGAAGCACCGATGAAGAAGTGGATGAGATATATGAACAGATTGAAGAACTACTACAATTAACTGAAAACAATTCCAATATATTCATCCTAGGCGATTTCAATGCATCTGTAGGTGCTGAACAAAGCCAGTGTTCAGGAAAATTCGGACTAGGAAACAGAAATGAGAGAGGAACAAGAATGTTAGAATTTTGCGAACAACATGAGTTTATAGTATCAAACACTTACTTTGAAGTACCGTTGAGAAGACGTTATACCTGGAAAGCACCAGGAGACAGACAAAGATATCAGATTGATTACATACTAATTAAAAGAAAATTCAAAAATCAAATAAAATCCTGTTATGCCTACCCTGGATATGATATCGATAGTGACCATAATCTTTTGATGGCCACATGCAAGATAAAGTTCAAACGAAGACCAAACCAGCCAAAACACAAAAAGTGGTCCCTAGAAAAATTGAAAGATAAAACCATAGCCAAACAATTCAAAGACGAACTTGAAGAATCCCACCAAGACACAAATGATTGGGAAGATATTAAGCAGAACATCATTAAAGCTACTGACAAAATAATTGGCAAAGACAAATTAGTAGCAAGAAAACCGTGGATGACCCAAGAAATCCTAAATCTAATATTGGAAAGGAATAAGCTAAGAAACAAAGACCAGGAAAAATACAAACAAAAGAAAAATGAAATAACAACTTAAGTCACAAAATATAGTAAGTATTAGGATGAAGAAAAAAAAAGATAATAATAATTAAAAATAGAGAGTAAAAAAAATACAGAAAGCAATCCTGATTACTTACTGATTAAATAGAAGTTTCTTGTAATAATAAAGGAAGGAAGGACTAAAAATGAATGTTTGTTTGTGTGTGTTTTTACGAACTTTATGCCTGGCCAAACCGCTCATCCGATTGCTATGAAAAACTTTGTGAACTTATTGCTTGCACTCCCGTGAAGGTTATAGGCTATTTTCCGGTTCGTTTTTGTTAAGCTACGCCGTGCATTACCACTAAATGGATGAGTGACATTTTTAGTTTGATAACTATATACAGCTAATAGGGAGCGCGCAGCGCGATCGTATTTTTTATTATTTTCTAAAACTTCGGCCATGCCTCAGAATAAAAAATAGGGGTTCTCATTTGAAATTCCAAAGTTGGTACCAAGTTCGCAGATTTTACGAACTTGTTCGTGAATTTCACGAATGGCAAAAAGTTCTTTACAAAAATCAAAGAAATACGAGTTTTCTTATTTTACGAAAATTCCAAAACAATTTGAGTGAGTCATACATTGGTGGACACCCTGTAGATACCTTCTTCTTCACACACTCACAGAGGGGTACACAGGGGAAATTTTCAATTGTAGTTTATACAGGATTGGATAGGGTTAAATTGGTCAAATAAAAGTTCAGTAGACGTGAAATTTCACGGAGAATAGTACTATAACACTCACTTACCTTAAAAATCCGGAAACAAGGAGGAAAAACCAATTTTTCAAACGTGAAAATTTTCTTATGGGAAAACACCGGCACGCAGATGTAAACAAATGTTTGTTTACTCTACGCACTTGACGCCATCTTGTTTTCTGACATCATCACTGAAGGGGTCTATATATATTATATATATATATAAAAAAAATGTAATTGTCAACTATGATGTAATTTTAAGACCTATCTTTATGTAGGTATATTATTATCACAATAAAGTCAACTCCCGGGGCTTCGCGGGGTTGAGAGTAAGGTCGCGCTTTGCGCTCCCGGGGCTTCGTGGTGTTGTGAGCATAGGGTCGCGCTTCGCGCTCCCTATTACTATACAATCTATACATAATATATGTACCTACTTACTTTCATGTAATGATTTAAAATCAAGACTATACGAGGAAGTGGTACTCACCAGACTTCGTATTGGACACACCAGAATAACCCAAAATCATCTCTTTAAAAAACTACCCCCTCCTATTTGTCAATGTGGCTCTGTTTTGACTGTTATTCACATTCTGGAATGTCCTGTACTAGCCCCTGCTCGTACATCCCTCCTCCCCCAACCGAACCTGGGTGATGATCCCGGTGCCATCGAATCCCTTTTCACTTACCTTAAACGTATCAATGCATATAAATTAATATAATACCAACTCGGAACCAGGGCGAATGACCACGCCAGTGGGTAGCTGTTAAAGGCCTTAATAATATTAATAAAAAATAAAATAAAAAAAAATCAAGACTAGAGCCCGTTCTTACTTTATTCCTTTTAATGTTTCCTAAAAACTACCAATATAATGTTCACCCATCCATTTATTGGCCTTGCTCGGCGTAGCTTAACATAGATGACGTTAAAACCGGTCTTAGATTAACGATGAATCAAAAAGCTTTCTCACTTTGAGTTCATAGGTCGTCGCGACAAATTTCAAGATCAGAGCTCATTTGTGTGAGAAAATGTGAAAAAATCCCCCCAAAACCATTTTTTTGTTTTGGCTTTTTGGTTCTCTGGACAAAATTTGCACCACCACTTTCGTGTTCCTGGTAAAAAGACTTTTAATTTGATATATAGGTCGACCAGGTTTGGATAAGTCCTTCTATGGAATCTATGGGGACAGACAGACGACACCGAAGCGAATACAATAGTCCGTCCACTATACCTTTTATTTTTACTATCGTAATTTAATAAAGGAAGGACGGACTAAAAAGCGAGCGAAGATTAGTAATGCAATTTGTAACACGTTCTAGCTCCAAGCATCTCATGCACTCAGGCTCTTCGACTTGAGCATTTTTCAAAATGCACAATCCGCGGTCTGGCATTTCGTGTTTTTAACTCCGCGGAGTGAGCAGTTTAGCCTTCTTTCTCTTGGTGCTCAATGGCCGATTTCGGCAATTTAGCTTTTGTATAAACCCAGTCCGCGGACTGAGATATTTACAGTTGCTCAAAATTTCGGGGATTGAGCATTTTGCATTTTTTACTCCGCGGAATCAGCTATTGTTTTCACTCATTAAGCGAATTCGGGGATTGAGCCTGACATGTGTAGTTATGTACTAATTTAGACAAAATAAAAGGGAAATGAAATCTGTCCGCAACTAGGTAGGTACCTACCAGCCTTGATTTCGATCCTTTTAAACAAAAGATTTTTATCTTTTTTGCTAAAACAACAGGGGTATAATATGATAATGACTGATCTATTGGGTGATTAAAAATCAAAGTTCGGACCAAACATGCGCCCTGCTTAGTTCTGGGGCCCCAAATATTAATGAGCCACGTGCATTGATGTTTTAAACTCCGATGCCAAATTTAATCAAAATCGGAGCAGGCAATCGCGAGGTATAGCGGAACAAACAAACAGTCATCTAAACCTAATGTAAAACTTTCGAGTTAAAACGTAGAACTCACTATTATTGTTGATCGTTTATTTTTGTAATTGTTTCTTCATAGGACCCAGGATGTCCCCGTTCTGGATAACATTGTTCCTTATGATACCACCACACCGTATGATATGCATCAAATAATTTACAACGTGATCGATGAAAGAGAGTTTTTCGAGATTCAACCCAAGTATGCAAAGAATATAATCGTTGGTTTTGCTAGAATCAATGGTCACTCTGTTGGTATTGTAGCCAATCAACCCAAGGTTGCTGCAGGTAAGTGGACTTTTATACATTCGTTCCATCCCACCAGTATAGCATTAATTTATTCGACAAAATAAACATTATTTTTACGATGTATATATCAATGGTGGCGATTTTAATTATATCCGATTCACATTTGAGAGATTACGGGTTCCATACCCTCCTAGGTATGTAAAAAAAGAAGAAAAAGCGGTCAATATACCGCCAACCGCAGCACCTATGTATCTCAACCAAACGTTTTGAGTTGCATCCTTGTCATATTTGTAAACTACATGCCAAATTTCAAGTCTCTAGCTCATACCGTTCCCGATATATAGAATAGAATAATAAAGTGGTGTGAATACTCAATCTTTTGATCGGACCGTTACCGGACCGTGACTGGACCTTGACTGGCACTATAGTGTGAATCAGGCTTAAGTTCATTTCATTCGAGTCCATATTTTGTATCTTTGATATTCCGTTAATATTCCAAAATGCAATGCTCAAAGTTTTGTCGTCTCCATATTCTATGTTTCCGTTTGGGTTTGGTCTCCCTGACGGAAAAAATCCTCGACACTTGGTTGGGAGCTATCTCGCCCAGTGGATTGCTTAGACTTCCGCACCGGTGGTGTACTTGGTGATATTCCAGCATTTAAGACCGGGGCACGCAAGACGGACGGACCAGAACCTGAGGCAACATTACCAAGAGGTGGAAAGTCATCCCGAGTGCTGCTTGTCTGCTGAACATCTGCAGCATTCTGCTGATCAACCACCTCCATTAGATCATCGAGGGAGCTCGCATCACTTTTATTCATATTCACTCTTTTGTGAAAAGCTTGGGTCTGCTCAGGTGATACAGAGAGAGCTCTTTTGTTGCTAACATCTGCTGTAGGTGCAGGTGGCCGTTCTCTATTATCTTTCGTAATTAGTTTGCCGGATCTAATCACTGCGTATTTACCTTCAGCTCTCAATCGCTTCATCTCTCCCCGCAGCTGTTTTTCCTGTTCTCGTGTCTCCAGCGAAGTATCTTCATGGATAAATATGTCTGAACCTTTGAGCTTTCCTTTCTTCAAAATTTCAAACTTTGAGTGGTAAAAGCTATGATCACCGGTCTATGTGTAGTTGAGTGACGTTTGCCCAATCGTCTGATAAAATCTAGCTCGAACAGGGAGAAATCTCTCACATTTAGCATGTTCACTATCAGATGTGAGACTTCTTGTCTCCTCATCGTTTTCTTTAAGTCCAAATACGATCAAATTTTTCCTTCTTTTCTCTTTATCCAAGTATTTCAACTCGATAGCTAGCATGCTTTGCTACTTCCTGTTGAAGTGCTTGCAAGTTACTCTGCATCTGATCCAATTTTTCATTTAATATCTCATCTTCTTGGAGGGATTCTTTTTGCATGGATCGAATACCTGCTATAATAGGATTCAGAATAATAATTTCATGTTGTATTTTTCTTCCTCCCCCATGGTAGATACTATTGAATAACGGGATGATAAAGAGAGAATCAAGTAGGTATACCTACTAATACTAGTAGATACGTACGCACTCTAATCAAATCTTGATATCAGATACGTGTAGCTCAGACCTCTATTACTAAATTCAGAATAATAATTTCATGTTGTATTTTTCTTCCTCCCCCATGGTAGATACTATTGAATAACGGGATGATAAAGAGAGAATCAAGTATTTTTACTCTCTTTATGTCCTCACTTTTCTCTCTCTTTGCACTCATATTTCACTCATTGCGCAAGAAAGCTCTTACTCTCACACTACCTTGTACCTACATAATAATAAAGGTTGTTCAAATGCTCCTTGGATTGGACGTCCAGCACCGCTTTTACGTTGTTATTGGATACCAGAATGTCTCTTAAACTTTGTCCTCAATGATGCATAGTGTGGACTCTCTTTATGTCCTCACTTTTCTCTCTCTTTGCACTCATATTTCACTCATTGCGCAAGAAAGCTCTTACTCTCACACTACCTTGAGGGTCTTAATAAACAAATTAGGTACCTATAATACTGTGCGTAGTAGGTATGGCCTTGAGCTTAGGATCTATCAATCAACGGTTTAAGTCAGCCTCGTTACTCAGGTAGTTACTCCTCTTTGTGGACACTCCACCAGGAAATGCTGAAGATCTTCAGGTTTGTTCAGGTTACAAAGGCTGCAAATTTCCTCTTGGTCCCAGCGGTATGATATCCTGTTGATGAAGAGTTGATTGCTTCCACTCAGACGGAGTTGCGCTGCTGCTCGACTTCGTTCGATAGGTAATTCTTCGAGAAAGTAGGTATGGTGAAACAAAACTTTGATCCTGTGTTGTGATTTCTGGCCTCACCTTAATTTCTTTGTAGAGTTGGTTGTAATTCCAGTTGGTTGAAGAGCGTTGAAGTGAATTCCAGTCTTTATTAATCAGTTTTTCATAGTAAATGTCCAGGATTTTCTGTCTGTTTTCCCCCAGCGTAGTACTACATTGTGCTTCCCAAACATGAGCGAATTCTAGTTCCACTAGTTTGACCTTCAGGAGTGTGCACCAGTTGTATTTTACTATGTTTGAGCTCCTCTCGTCATAAGCTCGTAGTTGCTCATAGCACATCCTGGGGTAACGATCAAATGGCATTTTCAATATTTTTGACCACCAATCTAATGTCTGAGCGAAGGCGTAGTACTTGTCGCTATAGCTGAAAACCGCCAAAATCGGTCGAAATCTGTCCAAAAGCGGTCAAAATACCGCCAACCGCAGCACCTATCTCAACCAAACGTTTTGAGTTGCATCCTTGTCACATTTGTAAACTCCATACCAAATTTCAAGTCTCTAGCTCATACCGTTCCCGATATTTTGTTAAATTACACCGAAAACCGCCAAAAAGCGGTAAAATGCCGCCAACCGTTGCACCGATCTTAACCAAAAGTTTCGTGTCGCATCCTTGTCACATTTGACATCTACATACCAAATTTCAAGTCTCTAGCTCTTACCGTTCTCGAGATATTTTGTTTAGAGACAGACAGACACACACACGGACCAATAGCTGAAACTTTGGATTTAGGCTCTAGGGACCCCAAAACGTGTTTTGGCACTAAAAACTGACCATCGAAATTTTGACCCGATTACACTACTTTCCTTCCTATAGGATAAGGAAAATAAAAAAAACGTGTTTTGGCACTAAAAACTGACCATCGAAATTTTGACCCGATTACACTACTTTCCTTCCTATAGGATAAGGAAAATAAAAAAAAATGAACTAGCTAAATAGAACGGACACATAAGACAAACTTAACTCCTTATCGAAAAAAACTTATTCAAAAGTAACACAACTTTTTCGTCCCAAAATCGAAGATAGACAGGATAGGAGAAAGCCAGCCTTTCCGAAAACGAACATTATCCGTTCAGGATGAAATCCGCCGCGGGCGGGAATCGAACCCGCGGCCTAGCGCTTAAAAGGTAGACGCGCTACCAACCAAGCTAACTTGGCTGGCAATCTTTGGAGGGAAACAATATAATGATAATGAGAAGTTTATTCATCACAATTCACATACCTAAGAAACAGAAGTTTAAGAAATGTAAAATAAAAACCAGTTATTGGCTATTTTTGTTAATTCAAAATAATAACAGAACTTTAGTTAGACATAAAAACTAAAGAGATACATATTTTACAAGCCTTCCCGAAAACGAACATTATCCGTTCAGGATGAAATCCGCCGCGGGCGGGAATCGAACCCGCGGCCTAGCGCTTAAAAGGTAGACGCGCTACCAACCAAGCTAACTTGGCTGGCAATCTTTGGAGGGAAACATAATAATGATAATGAGAAGTTTATTCATCACAATTCACATACCTAAGAAACAGAAGTTTAAGAAATGTAAAATAAAAACCAGTTATTGGCTATTTTTGTTAATTCAAAATAATAACAGAACTTTAGTTAGACATAAAAACTAAAGAGATACATATTTTACATGATCAAGACGACAAGAATCTATGTGATTAGGTACTTTTTTTATACTTGTAGATTCATGAGAAAGAACTCTTAGGCCGTATACCCTGAATTACTGAAAATAAACTCGCCCCCCCTACCCCCCCTAAATACGGCCCTGAATAAACTGATTTGTGACGGAAATTTCCAACTGGTTTACTTTGAGATTTGGGACACTCCCGTGTAATGCAATGAACTCCGCACACGGTACAACTGCTTGGTAACTCGGTATAACAGTTTTTAACAGTGTTGCCATCAAGTTTTTTTTTTAAATATAATAATAGTTCAAAGTTCTTCAAAAAAATCCCTTATTTCAGGAAAAATTACCCTAAATTTAGAGTTGCCACATTTGTTTTTCACATTTATGTACCTACGGGACAAATCATAAAAAGTCCAGATTTTCACCCAGGTCAGAGGCATACTCTCCCCCCCCCCACCTTTCAGAATTGCAGTTCGGTAGAATGTTGAGTAGGCGAATTTAAAAAAAAAAAAAAAAAAAAAAAAAAAAAAAATTCTTTTATTTTTTTTGCAGC
>NW_007378590.1:40547-45158 GCF_000475195.1 Diaphorina citri | reverse complement strand
AAAAAAAAAAAAAAAAAAACTGTTTTATACAAATAGAGATTTCGGTTGTTGATGAGAATGATGAGTGATCCTCTCATGTGGAGTCAAGTCATCATTAAATCAGTAACTGCAGTTCATTTCCAGTTATTCCGTGTGTGTGTGTGTGTATACGGCCTTATTGTTAAGAACTAATCACTTAACCAAATTTTAAGTGAAATAAGTATAAAATAAAGCCTTAGACTAGCCACTCGCGATCAGACCGTCTGACAGACAATCTGAGCGTGAGTGGTGAAAAAATCTAGAGACCTAGGTCTCAAGCTTTTTCCGCCACACACGTTCACGGTCTGAGCGAGGAGTGGGCGGGCATTATACCCCCTCGTACATGTGATATCTGGAAACGTCAATTTGTATCATGAAAATCAGTATCGGCTTGCTTACTGGTAACAATACTCAAAAAATTATGATCGTAGGATTTTTCCCCTATAAACATACCTAGTTTCAAAGCTGCATTTGGGAATGCTTCAACATGAATCAAATCTGAGGGTTCTAATCCAGTCGCACGAGATACATAGACAGAGCCTTTTGTAAACAAAGTTGACTTGACAATGGTGACAACTTGAATGGAAACGCATTGAAAATGGACCAGAATATCGAGTAAGGTAATGATAAAGGTAGGTTGAATGATTGAAGCAAAATGTTCCTGAAGATACAATAGTGTAACACCAGGGTTAAATAAAATATGACTTAATAGAACACTTAACATGTAATCTAGAACAGGGCGGTTCAGAATACCATTAACATGCACCCATGGTGCTATGGCAGTCTCAATAATTTCATCCTTGTTGGTAGTTTTCACTAACCAGAGCCTACAATATTTATTATGTACATAGGTTGGTAGAATTGTACCCGTTCTAATAACAACTCGTTTGTCTACTAGAGAGTCAAGGATTGACTTGACTTTCAAAGTGGCACCATATTTTACTCGGATATCTTCACTCGTTGCCCCAAGTTCCATTTTACTTTCAATAAATGCCGCTACTTGTTTTTCCCAGTCAGAGGACATAATAGTATCCATTTGTTCTTGAACGAATTTCGGTACTATAAATTGCTCGCTCAATTTCTTAATGTATGCTTCACTCTTGTACTTATCATATTGGTCTTGTATAGAATTCACTCCACTTAGTAGAATCTTACAAGTGTTAAGAGTTAAAAGCTTATGGACGTGTTGTGCGTTGATCTTTTCTTTCAGCAGAACATCTTTCAGAGTGTACATGGCCAGTCTAGCTGCGTTGAATAAATTCATGGGAGGAATACTTGCTTCTTTTTCATAATCTTCATCATCGTTATCTTCATCTTCTTCTAGATTCTTCTCCATAGTCCCCACTTTGTAGTGATCTACCAGCTGATAATAACGATCCACAATATCTTTGTTGCTTTTGTTTATCTTTTCTATTTTTGGATCTAATAGTAGCAAAGTGTTGGGCACTTGAATATCAAGGGTAATGTTATTTTCACCCAGCAGTGCAGAGAGTACGGTAAAACATCCACTATCTACTTGAACAATATTATGCACACACCCTGTTGCTAATACGTTGAACTGTATAAAGCTTTCATGGATTGATGAGAACTGCATTTCAGTAAGATTTAACTTGTATATATATTTAGAAGATAGTTTGAATCGTGTGATAGCAAGCGGCGTTGGATTTTTATTGGGTATCCTAGTCTGTTGTAGATGTTGCGTGATGAACTTTGATGAGGCAATGATCTGGCATTTTTTAAGAATTCGAATCGCTTTGTTTATAAGGGATTCAGGATATCTTTGATAGGCATCAAATAGACAATGCCTCATATTATCATCTTTTACGTCACTACTTGATGCGAGGGAACTATGAATCAGATTGAGAAGTACATTTAACTTAATATTGTTACTAGTATTAGGTACGGGATAAAGGGTAAAGTTCTCCTTGAAGTCCATAATCCTATATTCTGTTAAGAACTGATCGTAGTTTGTAGGCAATTCATTACTGACCATTGGTATTTTGTTCAAGACAACCATTTCATACACATTTTTTACTATTTCCAGAACATTGTCAAAAAAATACCGATGTGCTTCCGTCTTTTGATTCTTACCAAGTTCTCCATGATTCTTGATATAGGGAAGCAAGAAGTTTTTCACTTGGCTTCGATGACTAATTTCAGCTTGAAACACACAGCATCTCTCTTTGTTTTCGGTAATCTTGAGAACGCGACGATAATAACTGAGTAACATTCGGGCTGATAGATCTTTGTTTCTGGATTTCTTGTTAATAATTTTAACCAGAATATCCCGTGTTAATTTATGACAGGGTTTTACTTTGAATGTCTTATACAATGCATGTATTATATGAAGAATATCACTATCAGCATTTGTCCACTTTACTTGGGTTCGAGGTGTGCTCATTGAACTGGGCAACGCAGAAGTTTTTTCAATTGGTTTTGACTTTTTTTTCTTTGAATTTTTCCGAACATTTACAATTCGTTCAACAAAACCCGTATTTCTTTTATTTTGAGGTGTCGTTTCAACACGGAACAGTTTACTTGGCTTTGTAGATCCTCGGTTTACTTTCACAACTGCTGACGTTGTCAAAGTTTTCGCTATTGAAGCCCAATTTCTTTTCAGATGAGCAAATATGCCCGAGTCATATCCTGCGGCACCTAGACCATCTCCCGGGATCTGACCATTATCTCGGGATAGTATAATGTTGGGATCATCATAATGGTCCACGGTTTGCGCCAAGCTGGGTTTGTCAATTACGTTCTTGTAACTTTTCACTTTCTGACCTACAGCTATTGTTCTGACACCCAATGGTGTGTTGGTACAGATGTGACACGACTCTTGCCAATATTTTTTAACTTGCGTTATATCAAAGAAGTTGTAATGAATTTTAGAAACCCCAGTTTTTTGAGGTTCCAGTTGCATATAAGCAGGCTTTGAAGTTGTAGTGTCTACCAACGTTGATTTTTTGTTAATATACATTGCAAACTTTTCTTTTTCCGTACCAAATTTTTTGCCGAACTGTATCAAGCCCAGAAGAGCAAGATTAGAAAAAATTTGATACACGGAAGAAACATTCTTACGTCCCGCATTCTGCCGCGTTAAAATGGTATATGCATCTGGACTTGTATCTTTGATAGGATAGAATCGTTTGACAGGATCATGGTAGTAATGTGCTAACTCTTTAACAAACATAGTAGTACGAAGACTTTGCAACAGTGTTCCTATGGGAATTAGTGAGAAGAAATCTTGAAAGTCAATAAATCCTTTGGGAAATGCAAGTGGTGGTGGAGGCAGTGTTGGCAGAAAAGTAAAATCATTCAAGTCTGTATCATTGTAGATAACAGGATGATTTGCAGGTATCTTGATATGTGTTTTCAGTTCTAAATTTCTACGTGCAAGATCTTGATCTGGTACTGGTTTTACTGAGGAATAAGTCACATAAAATGCAAGCATGTGCATTTTTTCCATCTTCGCAAATTTGCATAGCATTGTGTATTCACTGGATAACGGAGCTTTTGCTTTAGTTGGCTGTGAACTATTTTCTCCCCAGAATAGTAGCCGCTCCTTATCTAAAATGACGTTGAATTCTGCACATTCTGATGTCATGTCTAAAACAGAATACACAACAATATCTTTTTGTGCACTGTTTTTGACGTTTTTGAACTGAATATGGAAACATTTAATAAAATTGTGACAAGACATTTTTTCCAAAAGTCGCTTAATAGTTCTGTGATCTACTCTAGCGTCATAATTGCGCTCCTTATCACGTTTAATGACAAAGTTGAGAACATCTCTAAAGCCTACAGTTATTCGCTTCTGTTGAATAAATTCCAAACAATCAGCCGCTCTGTCATTCATTAAAGAAGTAGGGTAAAGTTGTTTTATATCTCCTTCTGTTCTTTTTTTGACCACGTTGGAGAGTATTTCTACCGTAATACTTTCAAAAGTTTTCAGTTCTACCTTTAAGTTCGACAAACTCACGCCCATTGACATACGTGTCCGACAATTCGTCTGACTTATCATGTATTAGCCCAAGTATGTTTCTTCATGATTTGGAAGAAATAGGTATTCCCGAATTTGACGTTATTAAGTCTACTCATCTGAGTAAGAAACTCAAGCACAGCCAAGAATTAAAAAGACAACTTTGTAAACGATTTCGTTTAGAATATCTTGGACAACTCCAATTATTTGCGAATAATAAGAAGAAATATGAGTTGAGACTTGGAGAAATAGTGCTAGTTGGAGACGATAATAATAAAAGAATCAACTGGCCATTGGGACTCATTATACAATTGATACAGGGTGGTGATGGCCACGTACGAGTTGTTAAGGTGCGAACCAGCACTGGTGTTTTGACAAGACCTGTACAACGGATTTATCCGCTAGAGTTTCAGTGTAGCTCAGACGATTTGACTCCTTTGTTAGAAGAGAGTAATACAAGTGTAACTCCAGAAATTGACACAACACTTGTACCTATTATTGATTCAGTCCCAGACTTACCTGATGTTATATCTCCACCTAGGCATTCAATAATGACTCCACCTGTGTCACCTAGAGTGACAAGAGTATCTGATAGACGTAGTGATTTAGAGAAC
>NW_007378590.1:38117-39934 GCF_000475195.1 Diaphorina citri | reverse complement strand
TTTATAGGAAAAGCCCGCCGGCCCCCCCCCCCCTGATTTGTCTCGCCGTCCCCCCAGTTTGAGAAACTCTGCTCTTAGGGGTTGAACTCCTGTCTCTAAAGACGTTAACACTCACTTGCTAAACGGCCTATGTGGTCAAGTGCTTGATAATCCATCAATCACCTGTCTACGCCACTCCCCACACATCTACGCCACTCTTTACCCTTCTCTTCCACACTTCAAACTTTGGGTGTTTTTAGGGATGGTAGCTTAGGGTCGAATTTTAAAACCGGATTACCTTTTAGGGGCGGTTAGGCTTAGAGTGTTCGGAGAGGTTTTAAGAATTTTTTTTTAAAAACTACTTTCAGTTCCTGTATTAGTTAGTCAAACTAATTGTCCAACATTACTTTCCCACATAGAATAGCTCTCCTAGATGCTAATCCTGACCAGGATTAAATGATAATCCGAGTTTAAAATTCGGCCCTTAGAGTTTTAGAGGTAGCAGGTAGCCTACGTACCCTAGTTAGTAGTACGAACGGCTTTCTCGTAAGCGCTAGGCCGTGGGTTCGATTCCCGCCCAGGGCGAACTTTATCCTAAACAGAAAAGGTTCGTTCTCGGAACGGCTGGCTTTCTCTTATTCTGTCCTCCTTTTTTCTTAAACTTTCGGGACGATAAGAGCCCGATTCCAATGGCTGTAGGTAACTTAGTCGGACATCTTTTTTTCATTATACTGTAGTAATAGAAAGTAAAAATATTTACTTAGGTATGCGTTTGAACTTTATAAGCCTCTGAAATAAAAAAAAAGTCGAAGAAGGAACCTTTCTGAAAATGCCGAGAAAAAGCATGAGGAATTTGGGAAAAGAAACTGAGACAGGAAGGAAATGAAATGAATATGATGTAAAGAATTGAGGAATTGAAGAAGAAAGATAAAGGGGATTGTAAGAAAGAGCTTTTGAGAATATGTTCTTGTTGCAAATCAAGTTTTTTTTATCAATAGGGGAAAATTAAAAACAGATCGCTTTTTTTATTTTAATATTGTATAAAACAAAAAAAGCGATCTGTTCTTCATTTTCCCCATTGACTTTAATTTGTTTTACCAACTGTTTGTGTATACCCTTGAAAGCTCTAACTTTTAACAAGTTTTTTAGCTAGACTATAGCTAAACTCCTAAACAGATAAGGTTCGTTCTCGGAACGGCTGGCTTTCTCCAATTTCTATCACACAAAAATCCAAATCCCTTGTGCTTTTTCTGGTACCTACATAATTTTATATGTATTTACCTAGATGTATTATTTTTACATCATTAAATCATTACCCCTGAACTTCTGTACCTTTTTACCTTGTCTTTTTTTTTAATCCTGACTGGATGTTTGACTAATAAGGGAGACTGCTGTCTTTCTCCCGGGCATGAAAATAACAAGCTGGGCCCGTCCCTCCGGGAATTTTTTAGTCCGTAGTTTACTCGATCGTGGTTAAAGAAAATTAGTACCTATAATGTACTATTATTACTCGCACTGCGTATTCGGGAGGTTGCATATACGGTCGCGCTGCGCGCTCCCGGGGCTTCGCACGGTTGTGCATGCGGTCGTGGTTCGCGCTTCCTTGTTTACGGTCGCGCTGCGCGCTCCTGGGGCTTCGCACGGTTGTGCATGCGGTCGCGCTTCGCGTGTGATGGAAAGAGGGAGAAAGAGAGACAAGAGATGGAGATAGAGAAGCTTTCTTGAGTTGTTAGATTAGTAGAGACAGGGAGCGAGCGAGAGAGAGAGAGAGAGAGAGAGAAGAGAGAGAGAGAGAGAGATAGAGAGTGTGAGAGAGAGAGAGAGAGAGAGAGAGAGAG
>NW_007378590.1:25617-33117 GCF_000475195.1 Diaphorina citri | reverse complement strand
CGATTTTGGTACGATGTATAGGAGCTCTGTTGCTACGGTTCCCTCTAGCTGCGACTATATTATCCTAAAAAGGCTATTTTTTTGGAACTTACGCCTTTTTGTTTCTCTAGTGACGATGCTCGAGATTTTCCCTTTGAGAACCGACTGCACCTGACACTCCTTTGGCTGCTTTCCCTTTCTCTTTTGCCATATCATGTATACTGAAACATTTTGATATCTTCACATAGTTACCTATGTACCTACTACGTAGTTCATATACTTTGTACATGGGAATGTCCTGAGGAAAATCCTTTCTTTATCCGATGGTACATAGCTATGTACATAATTATAGTATACCTACATACGCTAGGATTTATTTACCTGTTAGGATCAGATCGAAGGAAAAATCTTTCACACCCATATTTATGAACAAAATGCTGGCTCTTAAGTTCGTGCTAAGCATAGTCTCAAGGCATTTGATTGGTCAATTTTGACTTGAGACTGATCTAAGAACGATCATTCGTATTCATAAATACGAGTGTTAGTCTCTGGCACTCACAGCTCAGACATTAAAAAAGGAGTGTCCACAGGTTCACACATAGTCGACAGAAACTTGTACTTACCCCGTGCGATTTACACTACCTCGACAACATAGATTCGGCTCTTCACCTCGTCGATCGACGGCGTCGACTATAATGTGTCTACACAGCTTTATAAAGAAGGAAAGCAAAAGGAAGAGATAGATAGAGAGGAATGAAGAGGGAGGGAGAGAGAAAAATAGAGAGAACTCAAGCGGGAGGGAGAGAGAGATGAAGGAAGGGAGAGAGAAAGAGAGAGAGAGAGAGAGAAAGAGAGAGAGAGAGAGAGAGAGAGAGAGAGAGAGAGAGAGAGAGAGAGAAAGAAAGAAAGAGAAAGATAGAAAGAGAGGCCCCCCTGAAAAGTCCTACAAGTGACTTGACGCTTTATTATCGCTATCTCTGTTCAACTTGAAACTTTATATTATTATTATTATCTACTCTCTCTCCTCTAAACTCCAAACCATTCTGTTTCAATTTTCCACCAAACTTCAAACCAATATAAAACGCCAATAAAATATCCATTCCTTCTCCTCCTCTTCCTTCTCCTCCTCCTCCTCTTCATATTCTTCTTCTTTCCTCTTTTTCCCCTCTTCTCTACCTTCCCTTCCCCTCCTTCCTCTATTAAAATAGAAGAGTAATACAGTTAAGTTCATATTATTACAGTCGCACTACTTTAAAAGTTCAATGTTCATAAATTTGAGTCACATAAAAATAACAAAAGTTAAAAAAGATCTGTAGAATTTGAGGAGGAAGAGAGAGAGAGAAATTGAGGAGGAAGAGAAAGAGAGAAGAGAGAGAGAGAGAGAGAGAGAGAGAGAAGGGGGAGTAGGAGTAGGAGAAAAATTCATTTTACCTTTACGTAGGTACCTATGTACTATAAAGTTATTGAACGAAAGAAGTGAATTGGAAGTTTTTACTCAGAGAATTTTTCCTTCAGTCTTATCTGTCTGTTAGCTCCCAAACGGTTTGTAATCGGTATCATCATCCTTCATCTATTTTATTCTTCTATATAAATCTATATTCTCCTCGTGGGAATTGGAAAAAAGAAGAAACAATGTAAAATATAGGGAGGAAAAAAATAGGGAAACTAACAAAATAGGAAATAAACCTCTATCTCCTTTTTCTTCTCTTTCCTTCTTCCCCCTCCTTTTCTTAGTCGTACGCACATCCTGTATATTGTGTATGTTCCATGTGTCTTTCGTTACTTTCGCTCTCGGGTTTCGAGGTTTCGGTAGAAGGAAGAGAAAAAGAAGGAGAAGGAGGGAGAGGACAAAGGAGGAGAAGGTAGAAGAAGAACAAGGAGGAAGAGGTAGTTGGGATTGAGAAGGGAGTAGGATGAGAAAAAGGAATGTAAGAAGAAGAGGGAGAGGAGAACGAAGATAAGAAGGAGGGTGACAGAAGGAGGAGAGAAGGAAAAGAAAAGGGTGATGGCAAGAGGAGAAGAGAAAGAAAGAAAGAAAGAAGAGGGGGAGAGGAGGAGAAAGAAGGAGAAGTGGATATGTATGTTGGAGGTTTCTCTCTGGTATATTTCCCCAAGGTACGTTTTTTGGAGTATCGAAATGAAACAGAGAGAGATATGGAGGAGTGAACATATCATGACAAGAAACAAAGAAGAAGAAGAAGAAGAAGAAACGGAGGAAAAGAAGAAGAAAAAAGAGAAGAAGAAGAAAAAAGAGAAGAAGAAGAAGAAGAAGAAAGAGAAGAAGAAGAAGAAGAAGAAACGGAGGAAAAGACGAAGAAGAAGAAGAAGAAGAAAAGGAAGAATTCCTCTTTAGGCTGAAACAGTGGAAGCCTAGTTAGCTTGGACCCTTAGTCTGTCTTGTAAGCGCTAGGTCGCGGGTTCCATGCCGGCCGGGGCGGATTTTATCCTAAACAGGTGAGGTTCGTTCTCGGAACGGCTAGCTTTCACCTATCTTGTCTTCCCTCTCTTCGATTTCGGTCCGATAAGACCTTAGCAGTTACAGTTCCCTTTGTCAAACCTCTTCAAAAAAAAAAAAAGATGCCTTCTGTATCAGGTACTTTTTTTTTTTTTTTTTTTTTTTTTTTTTTCTCCAAGGCAATTTTTGAAGTTTAATTTAAAAAGTTAAATGCGAAGATATAACACTTTTGACTCGTGGATGTTTCCTCTTCCTCCTCCTCCTCCTCTTCTTCTTTTCTCCTGCCCCTCTTCCACTTCTTCTTCTTCTTCTTCCCTGCCCCTCTTCCACTTCTTCTTCTTCTTCTTCTTCTTCTTCTTCCCTGCCCCTCTTCCACTTATTCTTCTTCTTTTTCTTCTTCTTCTTCTTCTTCTTCTTTTCTCCTCCTCTTCCTCCCCGTCTTCTTATTCTTACTCCTCCTCTTCTTCCTCTTTTTTATTGTTCTTTCTTGGAATTTATTCTTTTGAAGTTTTTTCTTCGATATGATACCTGGCCTTTTGTTTTGGGGGATGATGTTTTCCTTGTACGCTTTCCTGGAGATTCATGAATATTTTGAGAAAAATGAAAAGAGAGAAGGAGAGGGAGAGAGAGAGAGAGAGAGAAAAGGAAGGAGGGAAGGAAAAAGCTGACGCCACAAACTGTGTTGGTTATAGAAGGAACAACGGAGTTCTTCGTCCCGAGATCGAAAAGAGAAAGAGGACAGGATAGAAAGCCAGCCGTTCCGAGAAGGAACCCTATCTGTGCAGGTCGTTTAGGACAAAGATTGGCCCGGGCGGGAATCGAATCCGCGGCCTAGCGCTTACAATTCAGGCTTGCCACCGTTCAAGCTAACTGGCAAACCACAGGCATTTTATCTTTCTTCTTCTTCTCGTACATTGAGAAAAATGCCTTCTGGAAAACTTTACTCTGCTCTGTTTTGAACTTTTCTCTCTCTATCTCCCTCTCTCTCTCTCTCTCTCTCTCTCTCTCTCTCTCTTTCTCTCTCTCCCTCTCTCTCTTTCTCTCTCTCTTCTATCTTTTGGCATTTTATCTTTCTTCTTCTTCTCGTACATTGAGAAAAATGCCTTCTGGAAAACTTTACTCTGCTCTGTTTTGAACTTTTCTCTCTATCTCCCTCTCTCTCTATCTCTCTCCCTCTCTCTCTTTCTCTCTCCCTCTCTCTCTTTCTCTCTCTCCTATCTTTCCTTGTCTCTCGTCTCGTTCCTTTCTGATTTTCTCTTTTTTATCTCTTTTTCTTCTTGTTCTTTTTCTTCCTTCTGATTTTTTGTTTTATATTTGTGCCTACTTTTATTTCTTCTCTGTCTTCTCTCGCGCTTTTTTTATCGGCTTTCAAATTCTTATCTTTTCTTATTTATTTTGAGATGTTTGTAAGACTGTTTGACACAAGTTTACTGACTTTTGAGCTGCGTTTTCCCTGGTTGATTAACTCGAAACTTGGTACCTACACCCCACGCTTGTGTATATCTTCATAGACAATAGAGAATAGAATATACTAAAGAATAGATCAGTTGCGCTTACTTGGGTGATGTCTCAAAGTCATAGAGGAGGAAAAATGAGGACCACCGGAATTTTTCTTTTTCTTCTACGACTTCCAGATACCAAGATAAATCGATTTAAAAAATACCGGTAAATCGTGAAGTTTGGCAACGTCACGGCATACGCTCCTGTAGGCAATGACGTCATAATTCATTACTCCCGCTTCGTTTGTTTGTGCGCAAGCGTTTCTGCGCAGTTTGACGTGAAATCTGACGTCACAACTCGTCGAACTTTTCCATCAGAACGGCAATTAAAAATTAAATTTTCGACCTTTTAAAGTTACTTTTTTCGGAGTTTCGACCTCGGATTTGGATTTTTCACTACTTTTTACGTAGGAATTGTCCATTTATTAATATTTTTTACCCATTTGCAACTCCTCTATTGCTGTGTCAATCTGTCAATGTCCTATTTTTAGAGGTAGACAGGGATAGTCCTATTCTAGTGGGTGTTTCCAAGTATCAAGATGTTTTCAAGTATCTTTTAGGTCTCGGTCTCCTCTTATAGTCCTTATTTCAAAATATTGTCAAATCTTTCTCCTTTCTCCTGCTTTTCCTTCCCCCCTTTCCTCTTCGTCCATTCATTCTTACTTTCCTCTTATTTCTCTTCTCTTTCCCTTTTCTCCATTTCGTCCATTCTCCCATCTTACTTCTTTCCGTTTGTCCAACTTTTCTCTCTCTTCTCTCCCCACCCCTTTTGCTGTATGTTCTCCTCTTCTTCAACCATTTTTCCCTTTAGTTTTCCCTATCAAACTTCCATTTTCATTGTTCATTATGTTTTTCTGCAAACTCTACTGCACTCTTAAGTACCTAGAGAGAGAAAGAGAGGAGGAAAAATAGAGAATAAATGGAATGATGAGAGAGAGAGAGAGAAAGAAAAAAAAAAGAAAGAAATAAATTGAAGGGAGAGAGAGAGTTAGAGAGGGAGAGGAGAGGAAGAGGGAGAGGGAAATCAGGAAGAGAGAGAGAGCGAGAGAGAGAGAGAGAGAAAGAGAGAGAGGGAGAGAGAGAAGGGGAGAAAGAGAGGGAAATAAAGTTTTTCACAATTAGAAATTTATTTTGAATTTCAATCACGCAAACATTTCCTCATTGAACAAAACGTTTACCCTCTCTCTCTCTTTCTCTCTCTGTCTTTCTTCCCTCTTTCTCTTTCTTTCATTGAACAAAACGTTTACCCTCTCTCTCTCTTTCTCTCTCTGTCTTTCTTCCCTCTTTCTCTTTCTTTCTCTCTCTCTCTCTCTCTCTTTTCCCTTTCTCTCCCATCAGTGTATTTATTTATTTTCCTTTTCTCTCTCCCTCTCACTCACTATTTCTCTCTCCCTCTTTCTTTTTATCTTTGTCTTTTTTCTCTCCCTCGCTCTCTATCTCCTTTTCTCCCTCTTTTTCGAGAGTCAAAACTTCTGTCTTCAATTCTTCATCAGTTTTTCGTTCATTTCTGTCAAAAGATATTTGTCAACTAATGGTTGACAACTTTTGAGTCGGAGCTTTCTATGATGGAGTTCTATTAGCCGTTCCGAGAACGAACATTATCCCATCAGGATAAAATCCGCCCCGGGCGGGAATCGAACCCGCGGCCTAGCGCTTACAAGGTAGAGTACCCTCTTAGTTAACTAGGCTGGCTGTTAGTAAAAACAGACACATATTATATGCCGATCTGCTGTCGGTGTTTGAATTCTTAAAATTCGGGTTGAATAATCACAATATACTATTTTCGGTAAGTGTTATGTTTGGGGTGAAAAAAAAATCCTTGAATAGGAAGTAGTAAGTGCCGACCTAAGCCGGCGTTCCCCCAGGTTCCATTCAGGATACGCCACTAAAGTGAAAAACAAGGTGGTGGTCTGGGGGTGAAAATTTCGAAGAACGCAAATTCCAAAGTTCTCAAGGAAAATTTTCCTCAAACTTTCTTCTCCCTCTAACCCTGAGAGAAATGTCTGAAGGATTTTAGCATTAATTCAATTATTACTTGATTAATTCGTTATTGAATTAGCGTTAAATTCAATTCAATTAACCCGATTGATCAACGGTTAATTGAATTATAATGGGAGAACTTTTGAGACACGTTAAACTGGAAGGTTTAGAGTTTAAGAGAGACACCTGTCTAAGTTGTCCAAGGTGTGGAAGACTTTTGGGGGATTGCATTTTATCACGTGACTATTTGGACTCTTCCTCAGAAGTTGTTCTTTAACTTTGAAGGTGTCAATTTTTTTGGACAGCGATTTATAAAAAATATTAAATTCTTCTCTTCTTCCTCTTCTCGTCCGTCTCCTCCTTCTCTTCATTTTCTTCTTTTTACATGCCATTCGCGCCGAGAACTCCATTATCAAGTGGTCAAATTATCAAACGAGGATAAAATTCTATACCTCGGCTGGGCTTGAACCCACGTCCTCCTGTTTACCAGGCGACCTGAAGGACTTATACAAGGAATGTCTGCCTACCTACCTAAAATATCCGTACTAGCAAATTCATAACCCCATTAGTCTTCGGTAAACGTAACTGATGGACAAAGGCATGAGGGCTCGCCTTAATGTGACGTCCGAACAATTAAATTGCCAGCAATTATCGTGCAATGACAATAAAACGAACGATATATTGCCTGGTGCCAGAGTTAATTAACAATATTAATTATTTAAATTGTCAGTCCATCACACTGCGCGAGGATTAGACCCGTCAGGTCCGTATTTAGGGTAGGGCCCAGGTTTCAGCTTCCCTTGGGCTTTTTTGCTCCTAAATGTAGTGATATATTGCTAATTTGCTACTATTATTCCTCTTTCTAATCGATCCCGCCAAAATCCTAGATTTAGCGGGCCTGCAAGTTTATTTAGGGGGGAGGCCGAAAGGGAGGAGACACTGTTTAATCCATGGCAAAGTCCCGGACAAACATGGAGATTTGGTAGAGGGAACCGTAACATCGAAGGTCTTATCGTCCCGAAAGCAAAGAGAAGAGGAGGACAGGATAGGAGAAAGCCAGCCGTTCCGAGAACGAACCTTTAAGTGCTTATATTACCAGTAAAATAACAGCACGAACACGAAAAGCTGAATCATCATAGGATAATGTTCGGCCCGGGCGGGAATTTAACCCGCGACCTAGCGCTTACCGGAATCGACCTTTAAAATGAACCTTTATGTTAAACTAAACTATCTCAAGACGTCTCACTTTCCAATATAAGTTCTCACTTTCCTACCTCTACACATATTATTATCTTTTGTTTACAAATTATGCACATTTCAGGTGAAAATGTTCGTACGGTTTCAGATGAGATTCCTGAATACAGATTACATTAGGGTTAGAGTCTCTAATTTTCAGTTTCAAATCATCAAGATGGTTTTTGAGACCATTAATATTCCACTGAAGAATGCAGCTTGTCATATAAGAGGAAATAAAATTAATGTAAATAGCAAGTTTTAGGAATTTAACATACATGACCTTTGACACGTTTGGCAACGTAGCCTACTTTTTAGATGAATCCTTGCTGCCATATTCAAATGGATGAACCA
>NW_007378590.1:2050-25230 GCF_000475195.1 Diaphorina citri | reverse complement strand
AGTACTGGAGGGGGGGGGGCCCTCGCCCCCTCTAAATACAGCCCTGCTTAGATGGTATCCCATCCGGATACCAACCACGAGATAGAAGCTTAACTTCACAGTATAACAGCTAAGGTGTTTCGGGAATCAGAGTTTCACCCTCCATTCGGCAACAAGCTACCCGCCTCCTTACATTAACCTCACCTAGCCTGAGTGGGGCCGGGAAAAATCATCACGCCATTACCCAGACGGTCACCCATCCAAATACCAACCACGCGCAACGTTGCTTAAGTGCTCCGTTGGGAACTGGTGCATTCGCCGTGCTATCGCCGCTGGCTTGTTATCAAGATAAAATTATTTATTTTATTTATTTATTTATTACACATTTAGCAATATCAGCCATTAGTGGGTTTAAAGAAAAAGGGTTACATGTGTTTTAAAAAGTTGTTCTGTTTCAGGAATCTCATCAGGGATGAAATTGAGTCGGGATTGTCTGACAGGATATTAGCTAGGGAGTTACCGAGGAACGAAGGCGGTCTAAATCTTAGCTTGTTACAATGTAATATTATATGTTCCACTGTTACAGGTTCGTGGCAGGAGTCACAGATGGGTCTTTCTTCTCTTTTGAATAGGTATGAATGTGTAATCTTGGTGTGGCCGATTCTCATTCTCATAAGGCACACTTCGTCTAGTCGTGCTTTTTGAGACGAGGTTTTCCAAGGGGTGGTAGTGGATTTTATTCTCCTAAGTTTGTTTTCATTGGGATTGACATTGGACCACGTGGTATTCCATTTCTGGTAGAAATGTTTCTTAGCTAGGGATTTCATTTCCTCTAGGAGGAGAGAATGGTTAGTAATAGGTTCGCTTGTCGCTTTTTTAGCCTCCGTGTCAGCTTGATCGTTTCCAGAAATACCAACATGGCTTGGACACCATAGAAATTTGATAGAGATTTGAGAGCTTGATCGTTTCCAGAAATACCAACATGGCTTGGACACCATAGAAATTTGATAGAGATTTGAGAGCTCGAGTATGTTTCTTGGATTTAGATTTAATTCATTTGACAATTTTTAGTCTTAGCTAGGGATTTCATTTCCTCTAGGAGGAGAGAATGGTTAGTAATAGGTTCGCTTGTCGCTTTTTTAGCCTCCGTGTCAGCTTGGTCGTTTCCAGAAATACCAACATGGCTTGGACACCATAGAAATTTGATAGAGATTTGAGCGCTCGAGTATGTTTCTTGGATTTCTTTGACTAAAGGATTTGGGTGGTACAGGTTGCTGATGGCCTGGAAAGAACTTAAGGAATCAGATATTATTAGGACTTTTTTAATGTTGAGTAATTCAGCATTTTTCAGACTTTGCAGGATGGAGAAAAGCTCTGCGTGGGGGATTTCTTTGACTAAAGGATTTGGGTGGTACAGGTTGCTGATGGCCTGGAAAGAACTTAAGGAATCAGATATTATTAGGACTTTTTTGATGTTAAGTAATTTAGCATTTTTCAGACTTTGCAGGATGGAGAAAAGCTCTGCGTGGAAGATTGATGAATATTTGTTCAAAGTGAATCTTTTGGTCACGTTTAGTTGTGGGATTATGAGGGCACATCCCACACCTGTTTCATCCTTGGAACCATCAGTATAAATTTTCAGAAAATCTTTGTAGTTTTCGTGCAGAATTTCACGGAATCTATTTTGTAGCATTCTGGGGCAAATGTCATGTTTTTTGTATATATTATGAGGGCACATCCCACACCTGTTTCATCCTTGGAACCATCAGTATAAATTTTCAGAAAATCTTTGTAGTTTTCGTGCAGAATTTCGCGGAATCTATTTTGTAGCATTCTGGGGCAAATGTCATGTTTTTTGTATATGGTTAACGTTAGGTCGCAATCAGGTTCTTTGAATAGCCACGGATCTTTGTATTCTCTGTATTTCAGAATTTCATTAAACGGGATTTCTTGTTTCAGGTAGTTACCCTGAAGTCCAATGGTTGGTTTTACTTTGGGAGAGTTCTCGTATTTATTTTGATATTTTGGAGCTTGGATAATGGGTAAATTGGGGTGTTTTTCACAAGAGAGAACTTTTGATGTAGGTATACCTACTAATACTAGTAGATACGTACGCACTCTAATCAAATCTTGATATCAGATACGTGTAGCTCAGACCTCTATTACTATGTAGGTGGTTATACCCATTACTATACCGACACACATAAAATGACACAGTGTCCACTAGGTCTCAGGTAGATACCCACGTAATTCTAACGAAGGGTCTTAATAAACAAATTAGGTACCTATAATACTGTGCGTAGTAGGTATGGCCTTGAGCTTAGGATCTATCAATCAACGGTTTAAGGCTGTGTTTATGAACAGGGCTGAGATGAGCTCGGACAACGTGAGATAGCTGTCCCGGCGGCAATTTTTAAAATTCATTTTATATTTATTTTTGTTTGCTTTGTAATTTGCTTGTTTTTGATAGCTAATATAAATGAAAAGTATAATATAAACGTGCAAACTAAAGATAAAAAGTAAAAAATGAATTCAGATTGTACAAGTTGCGGACAAAAATTCGAATTTCCCGCCAACTTTACACGCAAAAAGTCCGACGATGTCCTACGATGGCCCTGTTCATAACCACGGCCTTAAGTCAGCCTCGTTACTCAGGTAGTTACTCCTCTGAATAGTGATAGTAATCTGTCAATGAATGCGTAATATTTCGGTGGTCGAACTTGAAGCTACGAGATAAGTCCTACTATACTCCTCCTACTTGGTTGCGCAATGATCTATCGGTCCGAAATTCTGATTAGATACTTGAAAAACTTTAAGTTGGTAGACCTGAAGATGCTAGTGTTGCTCTCTATTGACTTTCCCGTAAAGCTACCAAGATTATGAGGTGCGATCATGCGCAGATTCTGTGCAGCACCAAGAAATCACCCTGAAGTGATGGGAATTTAATAAAATCAAGTTCCTCTAGCTCTAAAAGGGAATCAAGTATGTGAGTGTAAACTATTTTTAGGACTTACTGGAGTACCAGGTCACGCTGAGAGGTGTCGTTGAGCTTAAAATGAGGCTTGCGATCCAAATATTTCTTCAAACACTAATTTAACTTAAAAAAAAAAAAAAAACAAAAACTATTGAATAAACTTTAAAAAATCAGGAGCAAATTAATAACGAACTTTATCTTATCACGGCAGAGTTGCCAACCCAAAAGTAACACAACTTTTTCGTCCCAAAATCGAAGATAGACAGGATAGGAGAAAGCCAGCCTTTCCGAAAACGAACATTATCCGTTCAGGATGAAATCCGCCGCGGGCGGGAATCGAACCCGCGGCCTAGCGCTTAAAAGGTAGACGCGCTACCAACCAAGCTAACTTGGCTGGCAATCTTTGGAGGGAAACATAATAATGATAATGAGAAGTTTATTCATCACAATTCACATACCTAAGAAACAGAAGTTTAAGAAATGTAAAATAAAAACCAGTTATTGGCTATTTTTGTTAATTCAAAATAATAACAGAACTTTAGTTAGACATAAAAACTAAAGAGATACATATTTTACATGATCAAGACGACAAGAATCTATGTGATTAGGTACTTTTTTTATACTATCTGCAGCATTCTGCTGATCAACCACCTCCATTAGATCATCGAGGGAGCTCGCATCACTTTTATTCATATTCACTCTTTTGTGAAAAACTTGGTTCTGCTCAGGTGATACAGAGAGAGCTCTTTTGTTGCTAACATCTGCTGTAGGTGCAGAATGGGATGCTGTTTCATGTATTTTATTTTTTAAACATGAGTACAACTCGACTCTGTCTTGTGGTGGTACAAAGTTGTCCGTCATAATCATAATCCTGGTAAACTGCTCTGAGTTTTCGCCGCGCCATATGTAGCGGGTTATTTCATCAGCTGTTTCGCAGACTGGGGGCGTGGCATTGTTACCAGTCTTCAATTTGAAGTCCAAAGTGGTTACTACGGGCAAGTGGTCTGAAGTCAAAAAATCCGAAGAGACAGCTAATCCCACTACATCGGAGCAAAACTCCAAGTTGGACCATACCAGATCGACCACACTATTACCGACCTTACTTATAAATGTAAACTGTCCTGGTACTTACGAGTATGTCCCCCGAAGTCCTACCGTTGAGTGCAATGAGACCATGCCCCTCCATGAACTCCAACAACATCTCTCCTCTCGTATTCATAACTTCATCCAGGGATTGCCGCTGAGAAAGTAAAGATAAATAATTTGCTAAATCCTCTTCCATGAAATTTCCATCCGAAATACGTGAGTTGAAATATCCTCCGATCAAAAAGTTCGACATTCCATATTCTTCCAATGCCAGATTCAAAAGTTTCAGCGCTTCTTCTTGGTTGTAGCTAGGGCTGACGTATATACTGCATAGTATAAAACACGAGTTTATACCTTTTATTTTAATAATAATCCACAGTTGAGAGGTATCTATCAGTTCCGCTTTAATTCCATGTTTTGTTAAAATGAGCAAAACTCCACTTGCCCTTCCTTTCTGTTTATTTCGTACAGCAGGGGCGAAGAACATCCTTTAGTGCCCCTTTAACTTATCTACCGACGGTTCTTCAGTTACCCAAGTTTCACTTAAACAAATAACATCCCACTGTAAGAGTGTAATGCAATGAACTCCGCACACGGTACAACTGCTTGGTAACTCGGTATAACAGTTTTTAACAGTGTTGCCATCAAGTTTTTTTTTTTAAATATAATAATAGTTCAAAGTTCTTCAAAAAAATCCCTTATTTCAGGAAAAATTACCCTAAATTTAGAGTTGCCACATTTGTTTTTCACATTTATGTACCTACGGGACAAATCATAAAAAGTCCAGATTTTCACCCAGGTCAGAGGCATACTCTCCTTCCGGAGAGGTTAAGGGAGCGCGGCAGCGCTCCGCCCCGCCAAGTAAGGAAAGTTTGACCGCGCTACTAGAGATATTATACGCCACAGATTCACCTGTACAGGGAAATTAAAAAAAAAAAAAAAAAAAAAAAAAAAAAAGATTCTTCTAATTTTATTGCAGCTAACAATAAAGGGAGCAAAATAAATTATAGTGCTGCAAGCGATTTTTTTTTGTCTAGAACCTTTGAGAAAATAAATTCAATCCGATCGAACCTAAAATGAAAGGGTAAAAGGCAGAGCGTACCAAGTCCAAAAATCGACTTTCTGAGTTATCTATATCGTTGGGAAGAGCGCGAAACTTTTTATATTGGTCGCAAACTTCACTTTAATGTTGTATTGAAATGAGAGCAAAAACAAAATGGCTATCTCCATTTAAACTTTAACTAGACTAGTCCTAAACTTTGACTCCATTTATATCAAAACGCTTTTTTTGGACTTAGTCCGCTCTGCCTCTTAGCCATTCAAATTTTAAGCGCCGCTTTTTCAAAAACTATTCTCTTAATTGCAGGTAAACATTAAAGGGGGCAAAATAAACTAGAGCGCCGCAAGCGCTTTTTTCCACCGAGTTAAAAAAAAAAAAGAACGGGATATAAGCCTGTGGTGAATCCATAAAAATAAAATAAATGAGTTTTTTTTTACTATACTAGAAAAGTTACAAAAATATCCCCCAAAATGTTTACCCTAGTTTTCTAATTGCCGCCCTATTACCCTAGGAGGCCCAAAAATACCCTAGGTGGCAACACTGGTTTGTAACTAGTCGCCTGCGTGATTCGCATGACGGGTTGCCTGGTGTTTTGAGTTTTCAGTTTCTTGATGATGAGTTGATGACTGACCAAAAAAAAAAAAAAAAAAACTGTTTTATACAAATAGAGATTTCGGTTGTTGATGAGAATGATGAGTGATCCTCTCATGTGGAGTCAAGTCATCATTAAATCAGTAACTGCAGTTCATTTCCAGTTATTCCCAAACAATCAGCCGCTCTGTCATTCATTAAAGAAGTAGGGTAAAGTTGTTTTATATCTCCTTCTGTTCTTTTTTTGACCACGTTGGAGCGTATTTCTACCGTAATACTTTCAAAAGTTTTCAGTTCTACCTTTAAGTTCGATTGCTCAATTAGAGATTGACTTTTTTCAATCTCTTGGTCATTAAAATCAATGGTATTCTCATTTTCAATTGAATTACTGTCAAATTCAGTTTGAGCTACAAACTTTTCGTCCTTCATAGGTCGATATTTAAACTGTTCTTTTCTTTCACAATGATTCTCATTTTGGACTTTAGCACGAGATGTGTATGAAATTTTAACTTCAGAAAACTTGAGTTTTTCAGTTTCAATCAGTTTTTTGAAATCTTTATTCTCAGTATTAACATCACAATGTGCATATACACGTATATTTTTTTGTGTGTTTATTAGATTATCTATTTGGAATGTGATGTCCACTATCTTGATGTATCCCTCATTTGCAAGCTTCTCAAGCATTCTGATAACTGTTTTCTTATCACATGTAGATGAAACATGTCTATCTTTATCATTTTGAATAATAAGATTCAATATGGTCGAGTAGCCAACGATAAATGGATTTTTATTAAAAAACTCGATTATATATTTTACTCTGTAATGCTGTAGATCTGTACTAAAGAGTTTTGATAAGGATTTTCCTCGAGGATGAACTGTCTCTTTTAATACACTCCTAACACTGTTCAAGGATTGCAAAATTCCAATACTGATGTCTGGATTGACACTATTCTGACTTATAGTTTTGTTAAGGTCTGTTACTTCCTTGTTTTCCAACTTCAATTTTTTGAATGGCGTCCCACATATACTATTGGAAATACTATTACCCTGTTGAAATTCTTCACATGCCGAGTTTGAATATTGTTTCAAGCGCAAATGTTGAGTTCTTTGTCGTCCCTCATCTTTTTGAAAGGTGTGCAAGTATGTAGCATTATGTTTTACAAGGCTTCGGATGTCAGTCCTTACCAATTTCATTTCCTTTTGAATATGCAAAGCAGAACATCCTTTAAAACCCGCCTGTTCTACAACTTTCAACATCTGTTTCCTCATGGACATATCTACAGGTACCGTGTTTTCAATTAGGAAACCTTTCCTCTTCAAGAATGAAATTTCCATTGTTTCTTCAGCTAATTCTTCATCACTAGAGCAAGAGTCAACTTTGTCTGGAGAGGATACCAAACTTTCACTATCTGAAAGATCTGATACAGTGTTTACAGTAGTGAGAGCTTCTATAAGACTGAGAAAGGATTGTTGTGATCGAGTCTCTAACACATCTTCTTCTTTTTCTTCCTCTTCACATTCCTCGATGTCTTCTTCCTCATCATCTTCTTCAGATCCTTCATCTTCTATATTGTCAAATACCTTATTGAGTTCCTTTTCAATGTTTATATCAGTATCTAGGAGCTGAATACATATAGCTTGCCGCTCTTTATTTTGGGAGGTCAAACATTGGCTCAGTGGAAGATTAGGAAATACCTGGCTGTATGGTAATTCCACCTCTTTCACTTTGTCTTCCAAGCGAAAGTAATTCAGGAGTTTCTTCACACTTAAAGCAGAAATGTTAATCATATCATTGAAATGTTTAAGAGGAAGAATATAATCTGTTGAACTTGAAGCTCTCAGTGTTTCCAATATGGTTTGCATCAAGTTGATAACTTTTGATTTATGCTCTATGTGATAACGTGTCAAGTAATACAAGTTGTATCTCATAATACCTTTCTTTTTCTGCTTGCTTATTGATTGTTTGGTTATCAACTTGTGAGACATCAACTCCTTGCGACGGTAAAATACGTCTTTAGGAGCTAGTGGGATCCTTTCTGTAGAAATGTCTATACAACCATAATGCCGACATCTACCTATTCTTTCCAAAATACAATAAGCTTGGAATGTCAAGTCAAAATTAGTGGGAATAAACTGTCCCTTAGTTATGATTAAATACTTAGTCCGTAGTTGTTGACTAGCAACAAATACCAATTTATATTCATATGATTCACATACTTGGTCATATGACATAGACCTGGTTTCATCAGTGATGTTTTTACGAGTCCAATAAGTACTACATGATCCCTTGATGCCATTTTTCTCATCGTTAATAGCAACATATGGATATATGTCAGGGGGCATCTTGTCTTTCTCTGGTTCAACATAAACATATGTGTGCTGATCAACATGTTCCTTGAAATCAAATATTGATAATGGTCCTGGAAATAATACAATCAAAAAGCATAATTAATTATTTGTGCTGAACCTGGCAGCCTCTTTACATTTTTCTTAGGATATCAGAGCATTACTAAAAGCCTTCTTCATTATTTCTATTTCCCCCCTTTCCTTTCCCCGTTTATCCACTGTTAACAAGCAGTAGGTACTCAAATTTGTTCTCACAATATTAAACTTGGTCACAAAGAGTACTAATTGAATAGTTAATAAAAAGTAAAAATTGTCAATTGTTAGTAGGTATTCTTGCTTACATATTAATGTGATTCAAAGCCCACCATCAAATGCAAGATCTCAAAATGATTTACTTAGAATAATGATGCATAAAGAGAGTAGATATAGTACACAACGTATTTATGAAGAATGCAAAGAGTAATGACGCTAAAACAAATCTATACCAAGATTGCGACACGAAACTTTTGGTTAAGACCGGTGCAACGGTTGGCGGCATTTTACCGCCTTTTTGGCGGTTTTCCCAAATACAATGATTTATGGGAAACTCATGAACAAAATTATGGTTTAAGAAATCAGTTAGCTCTGTATCAGTTGTCTGATACAGAGCTTTATTTTAATGGGAAACTCATGAACAAAATTATGGTTTAAGAAATCAGTTAGCTCTGTATCAGTTGTCTGATACAGAGCTTTATTTTATTATTATTTTTTTTTAATGCTCCATGGATAAAGAGTAAGCCATAACATGTATTATATTTAATGATGTTGAATTGTACTGTGTATTTGTTAATAAATTAATGGTTATGTATTTTTTTTTTTTTAAAAATATCTATTGAACTGTCAAAATGTGAGATATTCATCGGAAAACAGAGATGCAGAAAAATCTACACAACACTTGAATAAATAAAAGCCTTTTCTGATCAGATTGTAAAAAATCAAATGATGATACTCAAACTAAGTAGTATAGTTTTTCCCTAAACAGAGATGCAGAAAAATCTACACAACACTTGAATAAATAAAAGCCTTTTCTGATCAGATTGTAAAAAATCAAATGATGATACTCACACTAAGTAGTATAGTTTTTCCCAATAACCAGAGCCCACCAAATGCCATAGGTACTATTTTGCCATATTATAATTATAGGTACCTATGTACCTACTTAAAATTGGGATTTATAAAAAAGCCTTAGGAGGCTCATTTTACCCTATTGTAAGATAATCCCGAATGGCTGGTCTAATAAAAACTTTTTGTCTGATTTTGGTGACTTTTGGTCTGTAAAACTCAGTGAACTCTACCATAGACAACTGGAATGAGCGCTTATGTGCGATTTTGGTGACTTTTGGTCTGTAAAACTCAGTGAACTCTACCATAGACAACTGGAATGAGCGCTTATGTGCCAAAAATTGGAAAAAACGGTCCTACTTTTTTGGCGCGAAATATAGGCGCTGCACGGCAAAATTCAAATTTTCCATATGAACCTGTGCAAAGTTTTCTTTAGATTGTTCGATGCTTTTGCTCTAAATTACCCAGTGAACTCCAATAAATAACTGGAATGAGCACTGATGTGAAAAAATTGGAAATAAACATGAAATAAACGGTCCTACTTTTTTGGCGCGAAATATAGACGCTGCACGGCAAAATTCAAATTTTCCATATGCACTTGTGCAAAGTTTTCTTTGGATTGTTTGATTTTTCGATGCTTTTTGCTTTTGCTCTACCTTATCTTCGAATAACTATAATGAACTGTTTAAAAACTACGGGAAACCGTACATTCAAATGTAGACTTTAATTTTTTGCCGCGGCAAAACTAACCTCAAAATTTTTGTAAACAAAGACCGAAATTTCGTGCATGAGTGAGCATTCCAGTTGTTTATGCAGATTTTCAGGTACCTATTTGAATCCAAAATAATGTTGTTTGGAACTTATTAACTCTTAAGCACCTAACCTCAAAATTTTTGTAAACAAAGACCGAAATTTCGTGCATGAGTGAGCATTCCAGTTGTTTATGGTAGAGTTCACTGGTAACATATGCACTTGTGCAAAGTTTTCTTTGGATTGTTTGATTTTTCGATGCTTTTTGCTTTTGCTCTACCTTATCTTCGAATAACTATAAGGAACTGTTTAAAAACTACGGGAAACCGTACATTCAAATGTAGACTTTAATTTTTTGCCGTGGCAAAACTAACCTCAAAATTTTTGTAAACAAAGACCGAAATTTCGTGCATGAGTGAGCATTCCAGTTGTTTATGGTAGAGTTCACTGGTAAAACTACACCCCCACAAAACACAAATGTAAAAAAAAAAGTTCATATCCAAAAATGTCGGCCTATAAAAGTGGTGAGATCAGAAAATTAAGGCCAAGTATTTCGTGCATGAGTGAGCATTCCAGTTGTTTATGGTAGAGTTCACTGGTAAAACTACACCCCCACAAAACACAAATGTAAAAAAAAAGTTCATATCCAAAAATGTCGGCCTATAAAAGTGGTGAGATCAGAAAATTAAGGCCAAGTCTGCATTACTGCATTACCAGTTTTTTGAGCTAGTTGTAAAAAATTAGTGATTTTCAAGCCGTTCTTTCTATCTACCCCTTCTGTTAAAGCTAGAACTTCGGAATTTCACAGGCATAAGAAGCAAATATAGCTTAACATATGGTCCAAATTTCGTGACATGACATCAAAATTAACGGAGTTATGATAGGGGTAAAAATGGTCGAAATGTTTTATGTAATGTCCTACACACTGGCATGCCCAGACTGGAACTTGGTCTGGCGCATTGCCGTTCACCTAGTTATAAAATAAATAATAACACCTAATAATAATATTATTTTTTTTTTCAATTAGGTCTACAATCTTCAGAAAAATTCAATCTCATACAAATTCTAAAGGTGTGTCAATGGCTGTCAATTGACCGCTGTCAACTATGTGTGGACACACCCTAATATTTAGCTTGGCACAAGAATATTTTAAATAGGTACCTAATACCTAAGCATGTACTTACTTACCTAAGAAGTTTCATGATTCAAATTTTTTCTACATCTTCACACATCCCTTCCTAATTAAGGTAAAGTTCCAGTTTCACTTAAATGCTCAAACTTAGATTCAAATTTTTTCTACATCTTCACACATCCCTTCCTAATTAAGGTAAAGTTCCAGTTTCACTTAAATGCTCAAACTTATTCAAATTTTTTCTACATCTTCACACATCCCTTCCTAATTAAGGTAAAGTTCCAGTTTCACTTAAATGCTCAAACTTAAAAAAAAAACTTCTATATTAGGGAAAATACTTGCTTTAGGAGTGTTCTACATGTAATTTTGAGGTGAGCAAATTGAAAAAGTGACCAAAAATAAGTTTGACTAGAAATCACCACATAAAATGGAGAAAAATCACCTCTATCACCTCAAAGAGGAAGAATATTACTTTCTATCACCCCACAGAACGGAAAATACTCCCTTTTATCACCTCTAATACTCCCTTCTATCATTTTGGTCACAAATATTCAAATGGAAAATGCAAGCAAGTGTTTCTTTGTTGTTTTTTACTTTCCTTATCCTATAGGAAGGAAAGTAATGTAATCGGGTCAAAATTTCGATGGTCAGATTTTTTTTTTAATTAGGGTTCATCAAACTTTTTTTCTCTGATCTATAAGCTTGAGCTCCCACAAGATGTAGGTAATACTCATTCATTACAAATTAACTGCCCCACGGGCAATTTTTTTTTTTAATATGAATGGGTACACGCTTTCAGAAACGCAGTCCAATCAAATTTCAAATCTTCAGTGCCGCAGGCGAAAATTTTTCAAAAATCATGTTCCTGAAATTTGTCGTTTTTTTTTTAATTTTTAGCGCAATGCTTCTACACATTTTGAACCTTTTTCTCAATGAACTTCAAACAGCGCAAAATTGAATTAGGGCGCCGCAGGCGAATTTTTTAAAATTTGGGATACGTTTCAATTTGGGCTGATCGAACTTGAAATTTTTCAAAAAGTAGGTAGATATGTGCCTCATGCTTGTCACAAGTTAATTTTTGACTACCTAATTCGTAGATATTTTCTTATCCTAATTTTCGCTGAACGCTAAAGTGAGCAAAATAAAATAGAGCGCCGCAGGCGAAATTTTTAAAACTTTTGCTAGATATTTTCTTATCCTAATTTTAGCTGAACCCTAAAGTGAGCAAAATAAATTAGAGCGCCACAGGCGAAATTTTTGAAAATTTGTTCTACAATCTTGAGAAATACGGTCTCACCAAAAGTAAAATTTTCAGCGCCGCAGGCGATTTTTTCAAGCTTTTTGTGTAGGCCCTTCAAGGTTGCATACTTTTTGAAAATTTCTAGGGGGGGGCAGAGATCGGAAGAGCGTCGGGGGGGGGGGGGGGCAGCTGCCCCCCCCCCTCGTACGCCCATGTACATTTAGAAGACTCCTAAAGCATCTTCTCTTATATTATGGAAGTTTTTTCAAGTTTAAGTATTTAAGTGATACAGGAACTTTAACCCAATTAAAAGTTAACACAACAAGCTGGGTCTGTCCCTCCGGGAATTTTTTAGCCCGTAGTTTATTTGATTGTGGTTAAAGAAATTTTTCTTTTTTATATTGTATACAGGGTGGTTCGTGATTTTCGAACCACGCTTATATCTCAGAAACGGCTGGGGATTAAGGAATGAAATAAACGGCATCATGTAGATGAAATTTTGATGATTAAAATGGCTTTTTTTAAATTTGCAATTTTTTTTGCAAAATGGCCCATTTTTTGCCAAATATAGGTCACTCTTATGGGAACCCCTATTTTTTATTTAATTTTTGGAATCAGCATAAAATTTTAATTAAAAAAATGTATTCACTCGAAAAAATTTGCTCTGCAAAAATTTGCACAAATCGCGATTTTGTGTGCGTCAGTGACCCCAGATTTGATGAACAACGCAGTTGGTCCTGAGTTAGAGCGAAGAATGCCTTACTGTGTACAAACAGATGGATCTCATTTTGAACAGCTTTTATAAATTTGTTTGTTGTTGTTGATTGTTGTTGAAATAGTTAAGTGAATAATACAAAAACTAAAGAAATAATTAAGAAATTGTTTTTCTTTCTCACAGTGTACAGAATTTTTGTAGAGCAAATTTTTTCGAGTGAATACATTTTTTCAATTAAAATTTTATGCTGATTCCAAAAATTAAATAAAAAATGGGGGTTCCCATAAAAGTGACCTATATTTGGCAAAAATGGGCCGCTTTGCAAAAAAATTGCAAATTTAAAAAATGCCATTTTAATCATCAAAATTTCATCTACATGATGCCGTTTATTTCATTCCTTAATTCCCAGCCGTTTCTGAGATATAAGCGTGGTTCGCAAATCACGAACCACCCTGTATAGGTCGACCAGGTTTGGATAAGTCCTTCTATGGGGACAGACAGACAGACCAACCGACTGACAGACACCAAAGTGAATACAATAGTCCGTCCCTTATACCTTTTTTTTTACTATTGTAATAATAAAGGAAGGACGGACTAAAAAGGGGTAAAATGAGAAACAGCAACCCTGGCAAATTTTCAAGTTACACCGAAGTGAATACAATAGTCCGTCCCTTATACCTTTTTATTACTATTGTAATAATAAAGGAAGGACGGACTAAAAAGGGGTAAAATGAGAAACAGCAACCCTGGCAAAATTTCAAGTTAAATTCAATTTTCAGAAACCAGGCTCCAGGTAAGATGGTTTGTTGGTTTCATTAACCCCCCCTTTTTTTAACATCACAATATGTAGGTACCATTTATTTTTTGTTAGTGATGGGACTCAATCAAAATTTTAATACTCAATTAATTTTGACTCACTTATTTCCAAACCTGACTTTTCAGTCAATACTCTGACTCTGTCTGATAAACAAATTTTTAGGCAATCCAATCCAGGGATCCCGGGACTGGATTTCCATTTGTTGACGGCTCAAAGGGGAATCGTCAGATCCCCAAGGTAAAAGGGACAGGGGCAGGGAGTAAGAAGTGATTGGTTATTGGTACCACCACTCTCAATAATAAAGGGTTGGGAGTGGTAATGGGAATCTTCTTTCTCCCTGCACTGGGCTTTCTAGAGTCACTACTAGAGCAGACCTTGTGTGAATCACTACTTGTCGGGAATTTGTATAAAGAACAACTACTAGAACAGACTTTGTGTAAAACACTACTTGACGGGATTTTGTATAAACAACAACTGCTTTTTCGAGACTTTGTGTGAATTTGAGATCTCCGGGAAATAACTACATATAGAGATCGCGGGTGAATAACTTATAACTTCTATTTGTTACTTTATATAAACTACTTCCATTGATATTTTGTGTACCTAATAATATTTTGTCCAAGAGACATCGGGTTTAGACTCTTAAGAGTCCGGGTTAATTAATAAGTACTTACTTATTCGGGATTCAAAGGAAGAACATTTATTTCAAGTTATTAATATTTGTCTCAGTAGTCCGCCACTTGGGCGTAAAACTTGTGTTTGTAATTATATTAATACAGTCCACTTATTGGGTATTTCTTTTGTAGTGTGTTTGGTGTTAAATAAAAGAACAATCATTATTTCATATCAAATCCAGCGCCTTATTTGTTTCATCATCCACCATCGCCTACACCATTTCAGGATTGGGATTACAATTTTCCAATCCCAAGATTATTGGGATTGATCATTTTCTTGAAATTTTATGGTAAAGATCGGTTATTTCATCAGTTAGACATAGCTCTCAGGTGCTGGCCAAGAATTTGGAAGTGATATTTATACTTCAGAGATGGAAATTGTGGAGAAACGAGAACCTGCGTTTTCTATGTAAGATTTTATTTGTGTTGAGTGTTGTTGTGAGCGCCACACATCCCTACTTAGAATTAAATGGTGATATGTTGAAAACACCAACTTTTGGGAAATCGCAATTGAAAGTTTGACATTTAATAGCTAACACAAGCACAATAGCTAACAGTAATAACACTATTATTAAGTAACTAGGGAACGGTAAGTCACAGAGATATAATTCCTAGGTCCTAGGCCAGTGGTTCCCAACCTTTTTTTAGACAAATACCCCTTTTTAAGCTCAAATTTAGCCATTACCCCCCCAAAAAAAGTAAAGCATAGAAATAGCTATAGATAGGGAAAGAACAAGTACATACTGAAATTGTACCCAGTTGGTCAGTAGGTTTATTATTATTATTAACAAGCACAATAGCTAACAGTAATAACACTATTATTAAGTAACTAGGGAACGGTAAGTCACAGAGATATAATTCCTAGGTCCTAGGCCTAGGCTAATCGAAATATCTCATTTTGCTTAATAAAAAGTCATGGATGATAGAAAACATAGAACATTGATAGAAAACACAGAACATTGACATGGCATTTGTTAAAAGAGTTATTTTATGCAGATTTTCAGGTACCTATTTGAATCCAAAATAATGTTGTTTGGAACTTATTAACTCTTAAGCAGTGCGCAGACTGATCATACACTTCCAACACTTCAGACATTTCCATACAACATGTTGGAAGCTTCTATACCGCACACCAATCATACATTTCCAACATCAGTCAAATGTTGGATGCTCAATTCAGTTTCATTTTAGTGTTGTGGTAGTTCTGGTGTGGTGTAGAAGTCGTTTTGTATTCAGAGCCACGTAAGGAGCTTGAAATAAAACGAATTACGGGCCGTAAAGTGACGGAATTTCGGATTTGAACATTCAAATGCCCATTATTCAGAGCCACGTAAGGAGCTTGAAATAAAACGAATTACGGGCCGTAAAGTGACGGAATTTCGGATTTGAACATTCAAATGCCCATTATTTAAGAATCGTAAAGGTATAAACGACGAAACCTGGCGGAAATGTACTTCGTAATGTTAACTATATCCCCTATGTAAATTGCGTCGTTTGTACCAATACCGTTCCTCACATAAAGGCGAACGTATTTTTAAAAAGGCCACTTTTGGCCAAAATATTCAAACGGTGGTTATTCTCGAACCGTAACGGTACAGACGACGAAACCTAGCACGAATAGGTATGCCCACTATATCCCCTATGTAAATTGCGTCGTTTGTACCAATACCGTTCCTCACATAAAGGCGAACGTATTTTTAAAAAGGCCACTTTTGGCCGAAATATTCAAACGGTGGTTATTCTCGAACCGTAACGGTACAGACGACGAAACCTAGCACGAATTTTAAAAAGGCCACTTTTGGCCGAAATATTCAAACGGTGGTTATTCTCGAACCGTAACGGTACAGACGACGAAACCTAGCACGAATAGGTATGCCCCTTAATATGTCAACTACCGTATATCTCATTATTAGTACCTATCTTATGTAAATTGCCTCGTTTGTACCCATTACCCACAGGTTGTATTGACATCAATGCAGCCGTCAAATCTGCGCGATTTATTCGATTTTGTGATGCCTTCAACATCCCCATTGTAACTTTTATTGATGTGCCTGGCTTTCTACCTGGACTTGCTCAGGAACATTTGGGTATCATCCGACATGGTTCTAAACTACTGTACGCTTATGCTGAATCTACAGTGCCCAAAATTACTGTCATAACTAGAAAAGTAAGTTGCATGTTCCCTACAACGAATTGTCTTGCTGGAGAATAGAGATGCTTTTTATCAGGTTACAAGCAGGCTCTGCCCGCTTGCGCGTGGCTGAGGCATGCCCGTAGGTGACCGTAGCATAACTTACCGTATCATACCGCACCTGACTATACTTGACTGTACCTAATCGTATCTGACTGTTCCGTACCGTATCGTACTGTAGCTCACCGTACCGTATCGTACTGTAGCTCACCGTACCGTATCGTACTTGACCGTACAAGAACCACCATCAATCCCTGGCTACTACAGCTTACACCACCCTGCTAAACAAGGTGCACGGGGTAGACCAGTTGGAGGTTTAGCTATCTACTCCAAACCTTTCACCAACATAAATCTGGTAAGCACAAATGAGAATAAAATCATTGCCTCCTCAAAATTAGGCCAAATTTGTTATTATTATTTCAACCCAAGTACCGAGATAGAAGATGTGTGTGTGTGTGTGTGTGTGTGGAATGGGTGTGGTGTGTGATTGTGTGTGTGGGATGATGGGTGGGTGTATGGGTGTGTGTTAGTTCTATTGTGATTGTGTGTGTGTGTGGAATGGGTATGGTGTGTGTGTTGGGTCTGCCCTGTGTGATTGTGTGTGTGTTGAGTTTGCCCTAGTTTATTGAAAAAATTAACTTTGTTCTTATTGATTTTTTTTTTACAAGACTGTCAGACATTACAACAATTTTGCTCAAAAAGCAAACCTTCCAACATCATGTCGGAAGTGTTGGAAGTGTATGATGATGTCGGAAGTGTTGGAAATGTCTAATACGGATAGGTGTGTGGACTACCATTACTTAATATGGAAGCAAAATACAAAATTTGTCGGAAATGTCTGAAGTGTTGTAAGTGTATGATCAGTCTGCGCGCTGCTTTAGGGGTGGTAAAATAATACTTTTCATCAAAAATTTCCATAAAATGGGATCTAAAGGGGTTTAAGTATGTATAAAACTGGAAATTATACTAATCCCGGGACTGGTCCCAAAATCCTGGCATTAGAAATTGCCAATCCTGGGATGCCAAAATTAAAATCAAATCCTGGGATTGGATTCCCTACAAATTTCTCATTTTAAATTTCAAACCACTGATTCAACTCAAGTGACACTTGGATAAAAATGATTGGGGTTTATTTGAACTTTGTGTCAGGGTCATGAGTCAGACTCATTTTAAATTTCAAACCACTGATTCAACTCGAGTGACACTTGGATAAAAATGATTGGGGTTTATTTGAACTTTGTGTCAGGGTCAACTTGCAAGTAAAAAGTAAAACATTTCAAATGAATTTCCTCAATCGCTAGTCAATACATAATATTTAGGAAATCACTCACTCACTCACCCAAGTTGGACTCAATTACCTATTTTAAAACTTACTCAAGTGAATGCAAACCTGAGTGAAATGTTTGACACGTCCCATCACTACATTTTGTTGAAAAATACAAATGATAGAGACAAACCAATCAGAACAGAAGCTTCAAACTGGGATTGTCCTAGAGAAACTTGAACAGATGTAGGATTTTTTTCTGGTTTGAGCAAGACAAACCAATCAGAACAGAAGCTTCAAACTGGGATTGTCCTAGAGAAACTTGAACAGATGTAGGATTTTTTTCTGGTTTGAGCATACCGCTTCAAACTGGGATTGTCCTAGAGAAACTTGAACAGATGTAGGATTTTTTTCTGGTTTGAGCGCTTCAAACTGGGATTGTCCTAGAGAAACTTGAACAGATGTAGGATTTTTTTCTGGTTTGAGCATAAGTAAAAATCAGGAACACCTTGAGCCTGATTCACACTATAGTGCCAGTCAAGGTCCAGTCACGGTCCGGTAACGGTCCGATCAAAAGATTGAGTAAAAGACAAAAGATTGAGAATGTTCCAAAATTTGACTGTGAGCTGACCGTTACCGTACCTTGACTAGAACGTCTAGTGTGTACACTCGCATTTACTTGCCTTCAACAATCATTTGATCGGACCGTTACTGGACCGTGACTGGACCTTGACTGGCACTATAGTGTGAATCAAGCTTTGGAGTAAATATTGGAAGAACCATCATGCATACTTACCTCTTTCTTCTGGTAACTCATAAATTGATATATCAGGATGAATTTTCAGCAGATCAAAACAGAAACGTTTCCAATACTGATCTAATAATTTTTGCTTAGCTTTTTCTCTTGTTTCTAATCTTAACCATAAAGCTTGCATGGTAATCCCATCCAATCCTTCTAATGAAACTTCTTCAAGAAGTATTTCTAATATGTCTTCACTTCCCATTATCACTGTAAACCAGTATAGACTTATAGAGTATAGAGTTAAATGTTAAAAACAATTTTAAAAAGAATGCAAAATGGACTTCTTCAATCTTCCTTCAATTAACTTATATTAATATATTAAAATAATAAAATTAATAATGAATAATCAATAATCACTAATCACGGTTTTTTTTTTTTTTATCAAAAAAATATTTTAACAGTGTTGCCAGGTTTCTCACATCCATAGGTCACATCACATGAGCATAACGTATAGTTAATAATGTAGGTCACATCATGAGCACACGTTATGGCATGAGCATAACGTATAGAAGAGAGGAAGTGTGGAAACTCCCCACCCACCTGTGCCCTAAAGTTGTTACTTTCCTTATCCTATAGGAAAGTAATGTAATCGGGTCAAATTTTCGATGGTCAGTTTTTAGTGTCAAAACACGTTTTGAGGTCCCTAGAGCCTAAATCCAAAGTTTCAGCCATTGGTCCGTGTGTCTGTCTGTCTAAAAGAATGGAAAATAATACTCAAACTCTCAGGTAGTTAGATAGGTATTAGGTAATGTAGATGGGTAGAAAGGAAGATACTGTAGGGAGGTAGGTAGGTAGTTCTTCCTTCAGGAATGGAATGAAATTTTATTATTGATAATGGTAATAGTTATGGAATCCTTATTCCTTAGTGGAGGAAATCCAGGAAACCAGTTATCTTCTATTCAAGTAAAAATACTCTTTCCTTCCTTAGTTTCCTTCGATACAGAAAAGAAGATATTAGTAGATGTTCAAAAACTTTAAGGAATTAGAGAAACTAAGGAATTAGTGGACGTTCCAAAAACTTATTAGTCTCATTCCATACTCCATAGAGAAACTAAGGAATTGAGGATTCTCATGTAAAAAATAATTCAACCTAACATAAATAAAACGAAGCGGTCAAAAATCACATTCACAAATCTGTTTTCGATTTTAAAATCCGTCGTGTACTTGCCGAGATATTTGTGTTTGAACTCGCGCTTTTCGAGGGATTTTTTTTTACCGCGCGGCGAGTGCTAATATTTTGACAACACTCACGTGACGTCATTCCATAGTTGAAAAAAACAACAAAGAAACACTTGCTTGCATTTTCCATTTGAATATTTGAGACTGTTCTTTTTCGTCAGTTTTGAGCTTATTTCGAAATATTAATTTTTATATTATACCTTATTTGATAGAGAAAAGTTTAGAGGTCCCTAGAGCCTAAATCCAAAGTTTCAGCCATTGGTCCGTGTGTGTGTTTGTCTGTCCTTCTGTCTGTCTATGTGTCTGTACTGTCTGTAAACAAAATATCTCGAGAACGGTAAGCGGTCAAAATACCGCCAAGCGCAGCAACCATCTCAACCAAACATTTTGTGTTTCATCCTTGTCACATTTGTGAACTACATACCAAATTTCAAGTCTCTAGCTTATACCGTTCCCGAGATATTGTTAAATTACCCGGAAAACCGCCCAAAAGCGGTAAAATGCCGCCAACCGTTGCACCGATCTTAACCAAAAGTTTCGTGCCGCATCCTTGTCACATTTTACAGCTGCATACCAAATTTCAAGTCTCTAGCTCTAGAAATAAGCTCAAAACTGACGAAAAAGAACAGTCTCAAATATTCAAATGGAAAATGCAAGCAAGTGTTTCTTTGTTGTTTTTTTCAACTATGGAATGACGTCACGTGCAGTGTTGTCAAAATATTAGCACTCGCCGCGCGGTAAAAAAAAATCCCTCGAAAAGCGCGAGTTCAAACACAAATATCTCGGCAAGTACACGACGGATTTTAAAATCGAAAACAGATTTGTGAATGTGATTTTTGACCGCTTCGTTTTATTTATGTTAGGTTGAATTATTTTTTACAGGAGAATCCTCAATTGAAAGAAATAGCGGGAGGCGGGATGTTTCAATTATCAAAAATTTCCCATTTCTCCCTCCACGCGTAAAAATTCCCACAAAAAAGCCTCTGCATACACAACTCGGTTAGGTTTAGAAATCTCGCTCCCAGGCCACCCTTTTAATTTTTTACTGTTTACCCTGGGAAGCTGAAATTTTGCATGCAGCCCTTGATTATGATAAAGAATTTTGGGAGGTACTCTAAATTTTGGAGGGCCCTCAAAGGGTGGCCCCAGAGGTTCCAACTTTAAAATCTTAAATGAAAACCCCCTACTTGTGATACATCATATTATAGCTCTTAAAGAGCGTAGTACTTTGGTACAAAATTGAGCTCGATCCGACAAGCAGGGCCGGAGTTATGGCCCATTCAAATTTTCATTTTCTAATGTTCTCCCGCGCATAGGGGAAGCACCAAAAATGGGAAATTCTTATCGATAGGTGATTTGTGCTTCAAATACCTAGGTCCCATTAGTGATTCATATTGAAATTTAGTCCCAAAAATAAAATTTTGAAACATCCATTTTTACCCCCAGAGGCCATTAGGGTCAAAAGTCTAAATTTCATTTTTTTGGTCTGAATTTCGATATGAACCATTAGTGGGACCTATTTGAAGCACAAATCACCAATCGATATGAATTTCCCATCTCTGGTGCTTCCCCTATTGGCGGGAGAACATGGGAAAACGAAAATTTGAATAGGCCATAACTCCGGCCCTGGTAGTCAGATTGAGCTCAAACATGTACTAAAGTGCTACGTTCTTTAAGACCTATGATCTGATGTATCACAAGTAGGGGGTTCTCATTTAAGATTTTAAAGTTGGTGACTCTGGGGCCGCCTCTGGAGGGCCCCCCATATAGAAAGAAAATGTCGCCTACAACAAAAATTCGCTTCCGCATTCGATGAAATCCAAGCCAAGATTCATTATTCATTTGGTTTGTTTACGTTTGGATCCCTCTGGCACCGGTCAAATCAGCTGATATGACCGATACCGAAGAGATCAAAACTTCCCCTACAAAGAGGTTTGGTTGAGCACCCGCGCGGGGTTTTAAATTTTTGGGAGCATAGCGTGTTGATCAGACTGAATGTCCAATCACCACGCTACAATTTCCATCAAAAATCCGAGGTTCGAGTTCATTCAGAGCCAAAACACCATACCATAGTAACATCAGTGGTGTTTGTAAGTCCGAGTCATTTCCAAGTAAAACTTTGCTTGTAAAGGGCTTGTTTGCAATATGTGAGAAGAAAATCGGTCTTTTATTTAATTCAAGGATTTCAAGGCCCAATGGGCCCTTTGAGGTCCATAACACTATGAAAAGGTACCTACACCTACTACTCAAAACACCATACCATAGTAACATCAGTGGTGTTTGTAAGTCCGAGTCATTTCCAAGTAAAACTTTGCTTGTAAAGGGCTTGTTTGCAAGATGTGAGAAGAAAATCGGTCTTTTATTTAATTCAAGGCCCAATGGGCCCTTTGAGGTCCATAACACTATGAAAAGGTACCTACACCTACTACTTAAGAGGAAGAAATAATCCATCAACCATCCAAATCGGTTCAGTAGTTTTGGCTGTAGACAGGTTAACGTAAAAAAATTAAAGTAGAAAATCCGCCTTTTGGCCCGTCAGGGTTTCTACCTGGGTAGAATCGGGGTGTAATCCTGGGTTCAGATTTTCCGAATCGAAAATCAGGATCGGATAATCCGATCCTATCCTTTTTTCTACCCGGATTCTATCTGGTTCTAATACCCGGATAGAATACTATTTTGGTTACCTATTTGGATTATGAGATGACTTTACTGTCTTTGTCGACAACATCATTGTCAAATCTGGTACATATATTTTTCAGGCATATGGGGGAGCTTACGCTGTGATGTCTGAGAAAAATCTTCGCAGTGATGTGAACTATGCATGGCCCACTGCAGAAATAGCTGTAATGGGATCGAAAGGAGCCGTTGCCATTTTGTATAGGAAAGAAAAAGATAAATCCAATTACGAAGTGGAGTATAATGACAAGTTCCGAAGTCCTGTTGCTGCAGCTAAAAAGGGATATATTGACGATATTATCGAACCTAGGACAACGCGGATGAGAATAGCTCAAGACTTGAAATTTCTCTTGAATAAAAAACAGGATAATCCTTATAAGAAACACGGAAATATACCTTTATAGTAAATTGAACAACATTTTTTATTTATTTTGTATGATTATTTTTACTATTCATATTGAATAGGGTAAGTGTACCATTTATTCGCCCACCTAAGGGTTTTTCCAGACAAAAACATAGTTGAAAAAAAAAAAACAACAAAGAAACACTTGCTTGCATTTTCCATTTGAATATTTGAGACTGTTCTTTTTCGTCAGTTTTGAT
>NW_007378590.1:0-2040 GCF_000475195.1 Diaphorina citri | reverse complement strand
TTTTTTTTTTACCGCGCGGCGAGTGCTAATATTTTGACAACACTGCACGTGACGTCATTCCATAGTTGAAAAAAAAAAAACAACAAAGAAACACTTGCTTGCATTTTCCATTTGAATATTTGAGACTGTTCTTTTTCGTCAGTTTTGAGCTTAGGTCTTTTATTCGTTTTCGTCCCTAATTTGGGCACCACTGCGAGTTTTGAAAAATCCGTTCTTAGGATACCTTTACTTACTAAAAGGCAACTATCTTACTTACAAACTTCACGTAAATTGACTTATGAAATAGGTAACTACAAAACTTATTACCTTTATATGATACAATGGATACACGTTCCGGTTTTGATCTTATCCGCATTTACAAGTATTAAGACCCACCCGTTTTGGCCATGGGTCGATTTTTAGTAGTTTTTTGGTCATAGTTTGGAAACCACTGCGAGTTTCGGAAAATCCGTTCTTATTGGGGCTATTCAAATCAAAAGGAAGCTATTTTCGAAGTTTCATACCCGTTTTGGCCATGGGTCGATTTTTAGTAGTTTTTTGGTCATAGTTTGGAAACCACTGCGAGTTTCGGAAAATCCGTTCTTAGTGGGGCTATTCAAATCAAAAGGAAGCTATTTTCGAAGTTTCATCAAAATCGGTCTGATCCTCTTCTCCATCTTTCACGATCTTGTGCTTCTTCCTTTATTTCTTGAAAAGTCTTTCCCTGCAAGATGTCGGTTAGCATTCCGAAAAGTTTCATAAAAATCGGTCCAGCCGTTTCGGCTGTGCGTTGATTATGAATGAATGAGTCAGGGTTTACTCTTTCATAGATATAGATACAGTTGATAGTAGATAAGTAGATACGTCAAGGAAAATGACGAAAAGTACTCGTTGTAGAAGTTTTCTTAGTAGGGTAAGTGTACCATTTATTCGCCCACCCAAGGAAAATGACGAAAAGTACTCGTTGTAGAAGTTTTCTTAGTAGGGTAAGTGTACCATTTATTCGCCCACCTATGTAAATAACGTAGTACCATTTATTGGCCCACCTGTGGGTCTACGCTACATAAGTCTGGACTGGACGAACTTTTTCAAGATCTAATTTTATCAAAAGAAAGGGCAAAGAATGCTATTGAACTAGTGGTATTCCAAAATTGTAGTCATAAAAACAAAAATTAGAAAAATCAAAGTTCTTTCCAAAAAAAAAGAAAAAAAAAACAATTAGTCGATTTTTGCTAAAATCTAACCGTTTTTCTTAAGCATTCATATTTACGCCTTAAGGTTTCTACACGTTATTTTTCATTATTATTAAATTTAATCTTGAGATATCTATGATAAAGTAGACAATATTCCTTTTTTTTCGGATAAGGCGTTTTAACGCAGGAATACCTGGTCGTTCACGCCGGGACAATATTCCTTGTCTTTTGGTTAAAGTATCAATTTTTTATCTTTAACAGATCATTTAAAAGGCATGGGCCAATAAATGGATCAAAAGTTTAGCCATGTCCCTAATGTTCACCTCATGGGCGAACAATTGAGGATTCTCATGTAAAAAATAATTCAACCTAACATAAATAAAACGAAGCGGTCAAAAATCACATTCACAAATCTGTTTTCGATTTTAAAATCCGTCGTGTACTTGCCGAGATATTTTTGTGTTTGAACTCGCGCTTTTCGAAGGATTTTTTTTTACCGCGCGGCGAGTGCTAATATTTTGACAACACTTTTTTTTTTTTTTTTTTTTTTTTTTTTTTTTTTTACCGCGCGGCGAGTGCTAATATTTTGACAACACTACACGTGACGTCACGCCATAGTTGAAAAAAACAACAAAGAAAAACTTGCTTGCATTTTCCATTTGAATATTTGAGACTGTTCTTTTTCGTCGAAGTCCCATCACAGTACATGCCAATAATATTTATGGGCATTAGAGTGAACTTTTGAGTTGTATGGCCGCCCTACACGCCATACATACACGCTACGCCTCTAGTTCTCAGAATACTCCTTTCTTCTCCAACTCTTCTCAAAACTTCTTCATTTCGTACTTTATCCGACCACTTGATGTTT
>NW_007378589.1:96442-98941 GCF_000475195.1 Diaphorina citri | reverse complement strand
GTCTTTTCCCTTTTTTCAACACCGGAACATTCAAACCGCTCCGCCACCTCTAAAAATTCAAATCTACTTGGCAGTAAGTATAGGTACCTACCTAAAAATTTAAGAAAAATCTGACACCTTCGGTTAACTCTGAAGCAATTTCAATGCTAAAATTACAACGTTGCATTGCTAGTGACAGCTTTATGAAAAGAAAAAGAAAAAAATCTACCCAAGCAAAATATTGTTGTATGTACCAAAACGAAATGAATGTTAGCTTAAGTAATGGACAGGATGGGGATTGTTCCCTGGGGTGCTGGGGTTGTTTATATTTCACGTAACAGGTAATTAAAGACATCCGAGCTTGAAATGACTGTTTGGTTTCTTTCTAAATAAGGCGTTTGGGAATGTTGAGCCCATAGATATTTTATGATGATTTTACTCCTGGAAAGATGAATGAATGTTAGCTTAAGTAATGGACAGGATGGGGATTGTTCCCTGGGGTGCTGGGGTTGTTTATATTTCACGTAACAGGTAATTAAAAACATCCGAGCTTGAAATGACTGCTTGGTTTCTTTCTAAATAAGGCGTTTGAGAATGTTGAGCCCATAGATATTTTATGATGATTTTACTCCTGGAAAGATGGATTTTAGAATCCTGATGTCTGGGATTACAGAGCAAAGGTTAAACTGACCAAGGATTAACAATAGAATCTTGGAATCGAAATAGTGTGTATCAGCAAACTGAAACAGCGAGCTAACAATGGATCTTTTGATTCGATGTTGATAAACTTTCAGACTCTATCGGCTTATTACTAAATGACTGATTGTGAGAGGTGAGAAGTACTGCCCTGGTTCTTGGTACACTTGGTACAGTCCTATTGCTTTTGCCTTCAATCTGTCTTTAATTAGGTGTACCTACTGTTTCAAACAAGCAAAAATCCTGATGCATAAGTTAAAAAAAAAAAAAAAAAAAAAAAAAAAAAAAAAAAAAAAAAAAGACTTATAAGCTAATGAAGTATAATTAATTTAAAGTGTGCGTTCCGCAAAGTAAAAGGGATTACTACTAATAAGATCAAAGATCTTATTTCACATATCAGGGAAACTTTTTGGAACAATAAGCTAAATATACTAGTCAGTTTGCGGATTTCTACGCTTCATTAGCGTGCTTCCCTTTCAATAAGACACTAAGCTGAGTCTTAAGAACCTTAACTGGGAGAAAGCTAAATGGCGGTGCCTTTCGAATGAAAGTGGTATGATACTGGTAGAGGAAAACAACGAACTATTGACGTTATCATAGGAAACTTCCTCGCCATCGATTTCGACCTGCCAATACTCACCTAATGTCCAGGACATCCGTCATGTGGATGTGCTGGAGCCACATTTTGTTGTGACCGCAGGTCATTGAGGGATCAAGTCAATTAATCCCGTCTAGTTAATCGTAAACATCGGCATGTCTCAGTAAAAACAGGGTTAACTTGACCTTACAATACCGCAGTCATCATAAGTTGTTCCGGTCTTCGACCTGATGATTAGAGCACGTTAGGTCGGTAATCCAAAGCTATTGAATAGTCGACCGACGTATACATAAGGGACTTTGATGGTCGAATAGGTCGACACGTTCTAGGACTCTCGCTCTTTTATAAAGACAGCTTTCCCAAACCAACGTTTTTAGTCCTACGAGCGCTCGTTGCTTTGCGGTTTCATATATACTCTGGTTACTACATCTCCTGCTCCCTATGAGAGTGGTGTAACACCCCTTCCAACTTCTCAACCACTTCTACGGAACCCGACGTTTGCTTGCTTGTTTACAACATGGGAACTATTGTCTCGTAACACAATCTATGGCTACCTCCCCATGTACGGACCACACAACAGTATGAGCCTTTCCAGGTTGAGGACTTTGTGGTTCACCCAAACTATGACATTCTTTGTAGGACTTGTCGTTACTATAAAAATCGAGCTTGTGAATCACTTTCCTTTTAACTGCCATCGCTGTTGTACGTAAGCCAAGTCTATATTTAAATTACGTATACGTTGCTCCTTTCTACTACTAACGTGCTAATTCGAAGTATGAGCGACCTATCAAGATCCTAATTATTAAACAAGGAGGAGAGTTATGAGTAGAAGGAAAAATTGAAACTCTTTAACACTGACTAGAAGACCTGGGTAGGGTCTCACAAATATCCCGAGCCTTATTCCACTCGCATAACGTTTCATTTGTTTAATGCGTGACGGTCAACGTTTATCTACGTTTAAAGGTCATGAATGATTTTATCGGAAGTTAATGACCATTGTTATCGGCATCTAACTCCTGCAGCGTCACATATAACCGAAACAAACAAGATGCAGGGGTGGAACCGATAATGCACAACTTTAGCATACTGTTCTCCTTAGAGTAAAGTACAAAGGGGTTACGATCATCAAGTAGACTGTACTCTAGTACCGCCATTGTCGGGTACTTATAAGTAACGTCGTAGGTCAAAAGAGTTCATTTGTATTAGAGATGCAAACAAAAACGAAC